>NC_046977.1:17201610-17259110 GCF_009769545.1 Cyclopterus lumpus
TCTTATATCCTGTTTTTAAGGGTGACTTTGTAACATCTGTCCAGGGACGACAGATGAAAAATGGCCTCTTGGCAAACCGCCGCCTCTACAGGAGTGTTCTATGATTGTGCACTTTCCCCACCAAATAAGATTTTTTTTTTAAATTGTAAAACACAAAATAAGAATCAAAGCAGTGCCACATTTCAACTGGATAATTTTTGTAGGCCTTACAGTGACGGAAGCAACCAGCCACACAACTCCGCCGCCTCGTTTGATAATCAGTTGACCCGGAGAGTGACGCTTGCTTCCTCACCACGCAGGATTATGTGGATAAAACAAAACTAGCATTACGAGCAGCTGAGCCAAATTGATTCAATAGCAGTTGATATGTCACGCAGAAGACCTTTTTAATACCGAATGCTGAGTTCATAGCATGAGCGAGTTCACAGAGAAGGAAGAGCAGTTGTTTCCCAGTGAGGACTGGAGCAGTATATTCTAAGAAGAAGGTTGCCAGAAGAAATGAAGAGAAGGTGCAAAGAAATTCCAGTAACCGCCCCCCTATATCATGCTGTTTGTGCTTATTTTAATGAGTTAAAACCCGTTGTGTTCCTACAAGTAAATGTCAGCTTTTAACCCCGGCTGCTGATCTCCCGGGAAAACATTGGCGCTAAAATAAGCTTGTCTCATTAGTTTGATCTGCAGTTGGTTCGGTCTTTTACAAGCTCTGTTTGTTTCTTTTTTTTTCCAGAGAATGCCGCTTTGGCTGTTGGAGATGCATCTTTGCTTTAAACGTCTGAGGGTTGAGGTCAATCTGATTTCTTAAGAGGATTTACTCGGAAAATTGCATCTCAATTATTAGATCTTTATTTAACCAGGTAAAATCAATTGAGAAACAATTCTCATTTACAATGATGACCTGGCCAAGAGGCACAGTCCACACAAGTGACACAAACAGCACAGATGCAATACAGTATGACAAACACATGAGAAAATGGCTAAAAACAACATAGGTAAATTAATAAACACTATGTAGAGAAGTCAGGGCTGGTCAGCAAGTACAGCAGTCAACTATGACTTGTTGCAACATGTTGAGAGAGGTGAGAGCTGTTAGTTTGAACGTGTTTTGTAGTGAGTTCCAGTCATTTGCAACGGCAAAATGTAAGGCGTTATTACCAAACACAGTATGGACTTTTGGAATGATGAGCCTAATGAAGTCACTGGATCTTAAACGGCGATTGCTGTCAGAAATGGGTATGGGAAAATGTATTCCAGTCAAAGATCAAGTACAAATATGTAACGGCAATTCTGCTGGTCAGGACTGCAGACAGGTTCACGAAAATGTCAACACTCACCCAAACATCGAAAACAAATCCACACTAATGAGTGTAATCTGGACCCATCGCCACCTGCAGGACTGCAATCAGCGGAGTCCAAAGGGAGGGAGTACAATCACACCCGGCGGGGCTCTGACAGCCTGTGGCGAGCCTGGAACTGGGGGGGGGGGGGGGGGGGGAGTAATCCTGAAAATAGCATCACGGTCCCACAGAGAGCACCATCAGAACAAGAAGACACATTGTGATCCGTGCAACGTGTGAGATTGTCATCCCCCCCGGAGCTGGTTTCCACATAAAAGCGCTGTGTTTTTTGTTGTTGTTTTTTTTTACTTGGGCCAACATGCTGAAAATAGTGCTTCAGGCACATCAATGGATTTTTATACCAACACATCATCTGAGCTGCATAGTCTATGTTGTTAAGCTGCTTCGTATGTAGGTGGGTATGACTCCGACTACAATAGTACGCAGGAGCCCATGAAGGCCATGAAGACGTGAAGACATCAATTAGAGCTGTGGCTAATTTGGAACACTTTAGTGCCGCGATTAGGAACAAATACATGAAACGGAGACGAAAATGTGAATGAAAGCAGTTTTCTAAAAGCATCTTAAGAAGATGTTGCTTCTAAAGATCAGAAGCGTACGTCTTAACCTCTGCTGCAGTGACGCAGAAGTGTGCTTCAGGGTGTGTCGGTCCACCTTGACGTCACTGCCCAACAACGGCCGGCGTCGGGTGGAGCCTTGAAGCTTTCTGCTAGAGAGTGCAATGAAACCATACTTCTCAAGCCTGTTGCTGAGATACTTTTAGTTCTACTCATGCCATCGTGTTAGCCGTATCATTTTAAAAACCATCAAAATGTGTGCAGCAGAACCAGAGATATTGTACCCCCAACCCCTTTCAAAACCTGGCCCCTACATTACCCACAATGCAATTCAACAATTGTGTCGTAAATTAGTGTCAGTCTGCAGCTGTCTGATCATTTTGGGGAAATGGGGCCCTGTTCCAAACAGAAAGGGAAAAAAAAAAAAAAAGCAAAAGCAAAAAAAAAAAACAGGGGCCACATAACCTACATTTTGGAGTTTGTGTTTATTTTATAAACTTTCGGGGAGACGTCGCTGTCATACGAGCACTCAGGAAGTAAACTTGAATGAATACGACCGACTCGCTCCGAGTGAACCAAACACCGTCGGCGAAAAGGAGCTCCGTCAGTGTCGCGGCGGCGGGAGATGTGTTTGCTCCCGCCCCGCTTGTCACTTCAGATGCACACGTGGCGCCGTCACCGCCTCGGCAGGGAACACGACAGTGATCGCTCACACTCCGGCACAGAGCCGGCTTCCAGGACATGAGGTCCTCGCTATCTTTTTTTTTTTTTTAACCGCTCTCCTCCTGATGGTCGCGCAACACAACCCCTGTGGAGAAGCGCCGAACGCGAAGACGTCGAGAAATAAGCGGCGCTCACGCGTCGAATTCAGACGTGCAGCCAGGTAACCGTCAGTTGGGGGCGACCGCACTGGTACGTGACCTTTTTCCGACTGCTAATAGATGCTGAAAATCACACTTATTGAAAAGGAAAACTTTCTGAATAAACCCATTTCACTTGTAATTCAACACAAGTGAGCAATATGAAATAATCACCCATTTTAACTGAAAGTGTGTATATTTCTTCTAGTATAAGATAAACTGAAACGCTGTGAGCGGCATCATATCAATTTATTCCAAATTGCTATGCTGTGGAAGGGCACCAGCTTCCCCCCCCCCCCCCCCCCCCCGCATAGCACGCCTTATCTGAAAGGTTAAAAAAATATATATAAAAAAAAAAGGTCTGACATGGCTGAGGGGTCAGCCTCTTTCAGCTGATTGCACACAGCCCACCTCATCTCATTCAGTGTGAAGAAAAAAAAACCCTGTGGCTGGCGGTTGATTGGCCGGGTCAGGTGGCTTGGTAAGTTTGCAGTGACTGATTCGCGGTGACCTTTTTAAGCAGTGTGGTGGTGTTGGGGGGGGGGGGGGATAACTCTCGACTGGTTTGATCCACCGAGGTTGTTGCTCAATGTTTTGCAACTGTAACTCTCTCTCTCTCTCTCTCTCTCTCTCTCTCTCCAACCCCCCCCCCCCCCAACAAAGCAAATATTCCTATGGCTCTGTTGGCCCTACATCCACTGTAAGTAATGGAGCTCCTCGGGCATGTAAAACATGTCTTGTCCTCATACAACCAACGATGGCTTTTAACAGTCTGGAGCATGCTTAAGTACATTTCATCCACAATCGTTGCCCTCGATAGAAAAGCCAAAGAGAACCCTTTTCCTGTTCCCTTTGGCACTTTCCTTTCACACACTGCGCCGCGTCTTCCCCTTGACCTGAAATGAGCAGTATGCATTTTAAAAATAGAGTTTGCATTTCACTGTATTTGCTCTCTCTTTTTTGGGTTTTCATGCTCTCATGTGGCCTTTTCTTCCAGCGTTTCCCAACATAAATTACTTTCCTTTTAGATGTTTTAGGAAAGTCACTGCTTTGCAAATAACTGATATAAATAGAACTGTGTTTATGACTGCTCTGTGCACAACCGATTGAAAGAAATACCAACAACCGCGCAGGTAAGTTAAGATGAGTGAAAGTGCAAAAAAAATAAACTTAATAATAATGTATCCTTTATTAATCCCAATGGGGAAACGCTTCTCTGCATTTGACCTATCCTTAGTTATTAAGGAGCAGTGGGCTGCAGTGAAGCGCCCGGGGAGCACCTGTTCAGTGTCTCGCTCAAGGACATTTCAACATGCAACTATGGGGAGAGCGAGGGGTCGAACCGGCTACCTTGTGGTTACAGGACGAAACACTCTCCCCATGAGCTACAGCCTCCCCTAAATAGTAAATTAATTAATTAAAAGAGCTCAAAAAATTTAAAGCATTTCGAATTATATTGACTGTCACATTCTGAGCTAACCTTGTTAAAATGAATACAGAATGTATCATAAAAAGAGCTACGAATGACTTTAAATGTAGTTGTAATATTATTATTATTATTATGTTATTGTATAAAGTGCCTGTGTCCACTCCACACAACAAAATACTATCCAGACAGAGAATGTCTCAGGGGCCAGCATTAGCTACATAGCACAATAACATTAAATGTCGTTGAGTTATTGTGAATTTACATGCGTGAACGTTTTCATAAACCTGACTAAATTATGTTGTTGCCTAAACCTCAGTTCATGTGCTTATTAGGTTCTTCCTCAACCTTAACTAAGTTGTTTTGTTGCCAATGTTGAATTGTTTCCATTGTGCCGATGTGCAATGTGCTGTTCAGAGGTCGTGGTTATTCACACATATCTTCTGAATGAATGAACCTTCAAATGTTCTGCAGGGGTGTCCAAGCATTGGTAAAGAATACAGAAAATATTTTTTTTTTAAATGTACGGTGCAAATCTTTTTTCTTTTAACCACGCCCGGACCCCGTGGACTCACCACCTGCAGGGACAAGCATCGGGGTCGGGTGCTATGTAGACCGGGTGTCGGGCCTGGCAGGGCCCCACACCCGGTCTACATAGCACCCGGTCTGTAGTTGTTATCCAACAGTCAGCTGTTGACTGTTGCCAGCAGCAAAAGCTTTAGGTCGGGGTTTCTTACCACAATCACCCGCTGATGCAGTAGAGGGAGGAGCACAATCAAGGTCACCAATGTTTCCCCGATAAAAATCGCAAAACTTTAACCAGACAGATGACAGAAAGCATTAGGATGTAACGGAGGGAAAGCAGGGACGCCATGCAGTCCCATGAAGGGAGGGCAATGAGCTCAGGCTGCTGCTTTCCATCACGCCAGTGTCACAAAACGACGGGGAAGACAGTTGAGGATGCAGACACTTGGAAGGCTCTGTCAAAGATGCCGTTTGGTATTGGACACATTTTTTTCTAAAACAAACTTAATTTGATGAAGTAAAAGGATCAACATGACATTGAGTCGACCAAACACAAGATTTGATAATCTGAAAGTGATAATTAAACGTTTTCAACTTGACAAAGCCTCCACCTCACTTCACTCAGTCGAATAAAAGAAAAGTTCATATAATATAATTCATGAGATTATCAGATTTCACAGTGCTAAGTAAATAGTAAAAAATTGCTTTCCCTGCACTCATCCAACGGAGAAAGACAAGTTAACAGAACTTCATGGCTTGGTAAAGATTCCAAGGTATTGAGTCTCACTTTTGTTGAAGCAAGAGATTAGCTCCACTTGCGTCTCTCACAAATCTAATTTTACATTTAATGCCGATAGTTTCGGTCTTTCAAAAGGTCTAACAAAACGTAATTGTCAAATCTAAACCAGTTTTAGGCATCGTCTCATCCCAGAAACTTATTTGATCTTCTTGTTCTATTACAATTGTATTCAGCATAGGAAATGTGTGCAGAGTAAAATGTTAGTTTTAAATTTGTCCATTCTACAAAGAGTGATTTGCATCGATATTACAGCCAGAAACAAAATATATTGCCTGCATTGGCGAGGTAGTTTTATTTTACGAGCTTGAACAAGTGGATATCTCGCCGGAGGTTTCAGTGTTCCTCCTGGGGTTTCAAACCTGTCTGGCCTTTTCTTCTTCTTCCCCCCCGACTACAAACCATCTTTAAACTCCCTTGTGCGGAGGTTTCAGGGTCTCTCATGGGGTGCAATCACTCGACAGATCTGGACCTCTCTTAAACCACTCTTGTCTAAATCTGATGCAGAGTCTCCTCAGGCAGAACACACACTCACACGCACACACACACACAACTCATGCATTATTTTAAAATCTACTGAGGGAAGGCTGGACTAATACCCTCCGCTGGGTAGCGACTTTAATATTGACATAGGGGAAAGGACGTCATCACAGCGTAACAAAGTAAGTGGAGCGTAGCAATGGGGCTCCTTAATAGTTGAAGCACAGCTAGAACAATAACATGGCAGGAAGTGATTTCACTGGCGCTCCCGAATAGAAGGGATTTGTGAATATGTCAACTGTGATATCACTGTTTTCCTGTCGGGCAAATGGGTATTCGAGGTTAGGGTGATGGTTGAGTCAATTGGCTTTAACTGTAATAAACACAAACATTTAAAAAATCGGTCGCTGCAGCATATGTGTGAAAAAATGACATTTTCTAAAATATTTTTCGGGCTCCAGGGGAAGCTGTGTGGAGGTTGTTAAATTGCCTCAAGTGATGTCACTCAAGTCAATTGTAGACTACAATTCAGAAAAGCAAAACAATTAAATAAAATGTGCATGTGGAGCTTATTAGACCTCTGTAGCCTGCTCATTGTCTCTGCTTGAACTAGCATCTCAAAGGTGTATTAGCTGCAAAAATGTCCAATTAAACTGTCTCAAGATGTGTTTATTTTGTATAGCCCAGAATCACAAATTAGCCTCTGAGGGCTTTACAATCTGTACACATACGACATCCCTGTCCCGGGACCTCACATCGGATCAGGAAAAACTCCCCAAAAAACAGAAAGAAAAAGTTTCACAGGGAAAAAAGGGAAGAAACCTTCAGGAGAGTAACAGAGATCCCTCTCAGGATCCCTCTCCCCGGATGGACAGATGCAATAGATGTCATGTGTACGGAATGAACAACGCTACAGAGTTACAACACATTCAAAATATGATAGACATCAATAATGAGTTTCCAAGCCCAGGTTTGCCAGGTTTTAATATGGTACTATAAGCTCCTTAAAATATGATGGTGCATCACCAATTAAGGCTTTGTAAGTGAGGAGAATGATTTTAAATTAGAATTAATTTTACAGGGAGCCAGTGCAGAGAAGCTAATACGGGAGTAATGTGATCTTTTTTCTTAGTTGTTGTTGGTACACAAGCTGCAGCATCCTGGAGAGATTTAAGAGACTTATTAGAGAAGCCTAATGATGAATTGCAGTAATTTAGTCTAGAAGTAACACATTTGTGAACAAATGTTTCTGAATCACTTTCAGACAAGATGTGCCTAATTTCTTTAACTCTAAGTGAAAAAAGGCAGTCCTTGAGATTTTTTTTAAGTGGTGCATTAAATGCCAAGGCGATGCCATCGAGGGAAACTATATCATTAGATAATTGATTTATGAGGTGTTCTGGGCCTGAGTTTAACATCAGGGAGTTGCAGGTCATCCAGGTTTTTATGTCTTTAAGACATGCTTGAAGTTTAGCGAGCTGGTTGGTTTCTTCTAGCTTGATCAATATATAGTTTAGTATCATCTGCATAACAATGAAAGTGTATTCTGATAATATTGCCTAAAGGAAGCATATATATGGTGAATACAATTCGTCCAAGCACAGACTGACCTTGTGGAACTCTGTGACTTCATTGGTGGCCATCGTTTATATGTACAAATTGAGATCAATCTCTGTTGTAAACCAGTTTAGTGCGATACCTTTAATGCCAATCAAATGTTCTAGTCACTCTAATAGGATGTCATAATCAATGGTGTTGAAAGCAGCACTAAGGTCTAACAAAACAAGTACAGAGAGGAGTCCTTTGTCTGATGCAATTTAGAAGGTCATTAGTCATTTTCACCAGTGCTGTCTCTGTGCTGTGGTGTTTTCTAAATCCTGACTGAAACTCCTCAAATAAACTATTATGATGTAGAAAGTCACACAACTGATGTGTGACTACTTTCTCAAGGATCTTAGAGAGGAAGGGATGGTTAGAGATCGGTCTGTAATTAGCCAACACCTCTGGATCAAGAGTGGGCTTTTTCAGGAGAGGTTTAATTACAGCTACTTTGAAGGAATGTGTTAAATGGCCTGTTAGCAAAGACACATTAACAATATCTAGCAGAGAGGAGCCAATTAAAGCCAAAAAGACACATTGATAATATATAGTAGAGAGGTGCTAATTAATAGGTAAAACTTATTTAAGCAGCCTCGTCAGGATGGGGTCTAATAGACAGGTAGAAGGTTTAGAAGTAAACATTGTTGAAGGCAATTGGTCAAGGTTGATGGGAGATGAAAACATCTAAATATATATCAGGGTTTACAGCTGTTTCTAAGGCTACTCTATTTGAGGATAGATCGGTACTGGTTGAGGGCAGGAGATTATTAATATTGTTCTATGTTAATGTAATATGCAAGAACAAGGTTGAGGGTGTGATTAAAGCAGTGAGTCGGTTTCTGTACTCTGACAGAAGCCAATCAAATCAAATAATAAGATAAATGCAGCACTGAAGACTATCATTGTCGACATCTACATGACTTAAAATCCCCTACAATAATAACCGTATCCGTTTTGAGGACTAACTTTCTAGAAACTCTAGAAAAGATGGCTATGCCTAAACTCATAGCATCCGGAGTTATGATACATAGCTAAATTGCAAATGGTCACATCAGAGGCAATATCATCTGAACTCTAAAATGAATCAGTCCAAAACATTAAAAAGGTAAATCACAGAAAATGACTTCATCTATTCCATTTGTTTAACACATTAATACATCAAGCATCACTTTTTTTTCAGCAATGCATTTCCAACTTGCCTCAACTAAATCATCCGAGGTGACGGAAATGGTGTGTCCATATGGCAGTGGCATATAATTAAATTCCCTGTGAAATAAAGTTTCTCGTTATATATCTGTCTAATCTTTCAGAGCTCAGAGTGTTCAGACAGTCTGTGTTGTCTTGGAAGACGAAAGGGAGCGTAGCTGAGAAGAGGAAGAAGAGTATGGTTGGCATTTAAATTGGTACCCTGCTCAGAGCATGAGCTCATTGGCTGTGTGTGTGTGTTGCTGTTGTTTTTAATTCCTTGCCTTTTACAACACAATTTGAAATCAAATATATGTGTTAAAAGTTCCCTCTAGGGTACTTAACTTGCATTACACATAATAAACTGATAAAAGGTTAACTGTGAGGAGAAGCGAAGAGAGGGGCAGACTTGTACGGAACTGCATACGATTGAGATGTGGCTTTTTGATGAATGTGTGACCTTGCTATCAAACTAAATTCTCCCAAGAGAGGGGTTGAATATTTTAAAGCTGCAAATCAGAGTGAAATTGGGTCCTCTCAGTGGGAATTTAAAGGAAATCCTATCTAGTGTTGGTATTCAGATTGTTCCAGTTAAATCCTAGGCATTAAAAGCCTCTTGTACAACATGTGCAAGAGGCTCTTTCCCTGAGCTACGCTGAACAATGATCCTGTGGAGACCTGGATTGGTCTTTTCAAATTTCAAGTCTGCCTCCATGCCTACTCCATTTCCCTACCCCCCCTCGATTTAATTTGACTGCCTCACCCATCTACACACTTTTCCTCATGTGCGCCGCAGTTGCCTGGTTCGCACTGAACTTGTGTGCCTTCCTTTTTTTTTTAACCTATACCTGCCTTCTTCCAACTCTGCACTGAATAGAAAACATTAAACTGGACCTGCTCGGTCACCTTCGGCTTCACTGGCATCCTTTTCCTGTTCCAGGTTTTAAATGTGTTCATTGTGGCAGGGCTCGTCAACAGGGCCGACTGGCCATGTTGTGTGAATGAGAGTTGAACTATTCCATATAATGCATATGATTTTAATTTGATCAGCAAACTCTAAAAAGCAGAGCTGACAGACAATGACAATTATCAGTGAAACAGAAAGAAATGCAGTGAAAATGAAAACGTGGTGATGGCAATTCATTTGCTAAAGGGTTGGCACCGTGCCATGCCTTCTACTTTAATTATGCTTTTGCTTCTGAGGAATTATGTTATTACGTATACATTTATTAAAAGGAACGGTTAGCCAATAATTGTGTGTATACAATGCTGGTTCTTAATTACTGCATGGGCCTGCTATTTTGACCATAGCTAACAAAACCGTTCTGAAACCAGCCCGGAGGGGTTTGGAAAGACAAATGTGTGTGAGACTATCCACATAAAATTAATTTTACCTTCACAATCCTATTTTTATACAAGGGTTGGCCTTTCATGACGGCTAGAGGTGTTTGATTAAACATGTCATCAATTGTAGACAGAAAAAGGATAAGAAGAGTGTGCTCATTTGTGATAATTATAGCAGTCCACGATTAAATGCCACTGCACTTTTATAATTCATTGAGCCTCAACAACATATTTCAGAATAAAAACCCTTTCATTAACAAATGGAGGAAGGGATTCTGTCCACAAAAACGGCTTTTATTTTGAAACATCAACAGGTTCTCACGCAGGCTGTGTGTCCTGGGCGAAAGAGTTCTTATGAATGTATAACCCCCCATCAGCCGGCTGACATTTTAGGTCTGTTCCTTTCCAAAAGGATAAAAAATCACTGATGTCATTAATTATTCAAGATGAGTAATGTTTTGCATAAAAACGACTTAGGTCCATGTATCCTCATACAATGCTTCGTTTGATATTATACAAAAATAATTTCCTTCTGAATGTCCAGCAACAGTGGCGAACAGTGCGCCTGCATGATCTGTTGTGTTTATGCATCATTGTTAGGTGCAGGACAAAGGTTGTGGTTTGGACATGACATTTTTCAACCTTGACTTCTGGGAGAAAGACCAATTTTATAGAATGATCGTCGTCAACATCTTGTTTTAAAACACTTGCCTCAACAACTGTCACTCTTGAGCGGAGAGTCTGTTTTTGCAACCATCAGAATTACCCAGTATCCCTAAACAGGGGTTATAGGGTGAGCCACAAAAAGAACACTGCTCCATGCTCGTGTGTGTGTGTGTGTGTGTGTGTGTGTGTGTAGTTTCATGCCAGAACGATTACTAGAACTCCACTCATCTGCATAAACACAACCTGAGCTGCGGCTCTCCGCCCTCCCACGCACCAGCACATTCATTTGTAGCCACGAAATTAACAAATGTGAGCGCAGAAACAATGGTGTTGTTGTGACTGACGAAAAAAATAAAAAATAAAAAATCACTTCCACGAGAGCCAAGCATGTTTATTTGTTGATAGTTTTTCTCGTTCCTGCAGGGATAATATCTGTTTGTATAATGCGTATTGTAGCCCTGTGCGAGCAATTCCGAGGCATAATGTGATAAATACTGAATATTGAATAGCAGCAGAACAGCCCATTTGAAAAAGAAAATGGGGTGAAATCCTTATTTATGCTACGTTTACTGAACGTTTCATTTCTAGCTGAGATGTTATTACACAAGCCTATTTGTCCTCAAAGGGGCAATAAAGACAGACGGGTTAGGTAGAAGCCGAGTCAAAAGATAACTGAATGAATGAATGAATCTCACAGACAGCTTAGCCGTCTTGAATAGCAATCAAGCTAAAACGCTGCAGCTCCAGGAACCGTTAGCACGTGTAATAATGAGTCAAATCCAAAGTCTTGTCCTTCTGCGTGCCATCCTGAGGGTCGATCTTAATTTGTCTCGGGAGCTTTTTCTTTTTAATCCACCACATTTTAGTGTATAAAAAAATAAATAATGTGTCCATGTTAGAAGAAGCAATGCTTATGGAATGGCGTTTAAGCAGGTTAATGATGGACATATTGCTCTCCCCGAGCCACTGGCCAAAATGGTGCAGTGCAGAGCTCTAACAGGCCACTAATTTATCTAAATAATAGACAAAATCTATCAAAGGCACATTGGTCTCCACAGGGCAGCAGCGCTGCTGGCGGGGGTCTAATGGCCGGATGGGAGGAAATTGTCAAAAGGACCCGTGAGGGAGCTGCTGCACAGCCCCTGACCTCTAGACCGGAGCAGAGCTCAAGCTGAGCGTCCTCTTTGCTCTCATCGTAGGAACTCGCTCAATAAAGGAAATACGAGAATCGCATTGTCTCCTGGAAAGGAAGGAAGTTGTGCATATAGATGTGTCCCTAATACACATTTTATATCCCCCTTTGATAGATTGAAAGTATGTCAATGGTTCTTTTTCTTTTTAAGCTGTTCTGATCTCCCTTATGTATTTAGGCCTTATAGCTGCAAGTGAAATAGATCAGATTCCATTGATGTGTAAATGCTACATGCTGCGCATCTATTGTGGGGAAACGTGTGGTTAAAAAAAAAAAAGGTAAAATAAAAGTTAAAGCAATTGAGTGCATCTGAACCCCCCCCCCCCCCCCCTTCCAGGCTGTAGACAGCAGTCTCTTACTCATTTGTGGTCATCTTTCAAGGGCACAAAAGAACTAAAATCCTCAATTGCCCTGGATCCGTCTTGCCCAACAAATCTCTCTCTCTAATAAACCTAAAAATGTAAGTGCTCAATGCAGGAAAAGAGATCTTAACTTCAATTGGAAAGAAATGCCCGGAGAAAAGTTTGTGGCGTGTTATTATCAGTCTAGCTCTTGTTTGCATCAAGGCCGCTGACTTCTCTAAGAAGTGAATCATGCCAAGTACAATTCAGCTCTCATCACTTTTACCATATATTAAAAGGTGCAAAGCTCAAACCTAACACCGTTATCAAATAGAGAGGGGAACGAAAGAGGCTCTTCTTTTTTTATTTTCCTTCTTTTGGACAAACTTGCGAAGAGCTCTGGATCTGTGAAAAAATGAAATGCATACATTTTTTTTTTTTTTTTTTACAAAAGTCAAAGCAAATAACATCTCAATATATCACACTACCGAGAGAGGGCCTACAGTGATTAATACGCCTTTTGTTGTAGTTGTAGTGAGCCGCGCAGATTTCAAAATGTATCAGCTTTTCAATTTACTGTAACCTCGCACGGTGTAAGGAGCTCAGAGAGAAAGCAGATACTACACCTCGATCTCTGTAGATAGACTCTGAGCCGTTCGCCTATCGCTTTTTACTGCCGCAATAATGCCGCTCCATGAGCAACACTTCAACCGAGTAGTACAATAGATCCAAATCCATAATATCCTCTCCCAAAAGCCACAGCAGCAGTGTAACCCCCCCCCCCCCCACACACACACACACATTGTATTGAATGCTCTGCTGGTGGTGTAACCCACTGTTCCTTAATTCTCTTGATTTTTATTATTACAAAAATCCCCTGCCGTCTCTTGATTTATTAGTCCGTTTGAAGTTATCCACTCATTAGCGATACAATGGTATTACTTCACTGCAGTTTTACTGTTCCCACGTTGGGCTCTTACTTCATTCTATTAAATAAATAAGAAAAACAATTGGCTTACAAACAATGCCTTGCTGTAATAATGAGCAGATTGGTTCAAATTCAGTTTACTCATCACACGGTGAGTACTATTACGGGACTGATCTAGTGCCCGCCCTCAACCATAACTGTAATTAAGGAATGTGTGAGGTCTAGCCACGTGGTCCGTTGGCCTCCTCCAAGGCGGGTTTTCCTCTGCCATGAGGTTCGTCAACAAAATTGTAGCCGAATCGATGGTTCCAGTTACCATCGATTGGTCAAGGCCTCGTTCTCTTCTTCCTCATCGCTCTCCATGTTAGGTGTTGGTCAACCCAAACCCCGTCCGCTTAACCAACAGTCCTCTACACATTCCTGAGCGTGCCCTTGAATTACTCACATACGTTAACAGTGTTGGTTGGGGCTTGATGTTTTCTGGATTCCTTCCACAATCACCTAATACATCCCATAATTATAATTGAGACATTTGCATAATACAGTTTCATTCATTTGATATCACATAATCCATACAGTTATTTATTTGTCTTGACCCCCCCCCCCCCCAACATCTAAACTCATTATAATACGCAATTACTAGGAGCGCCATTAAACTGTACAGATTGGAGGTTTTTCCAGACGTTTTTTTGGGAATTCCACAACATGTACCAAGCAGAAAGTGTTTTTTATTCCATGGCGGATGGCAGAAGTGACTGTTTACATGGAGATAAGCCACTGAATGTTGAGCGTGAATGACGCAAATAACCACAAATAGTCCGCCGAGTAAACTCCCGGAAGTACACGCAACGCGAAAATGTGCTTCGCTTTTTGGTGCAGCGTCACAGATGGTCACGATTAAAAAAGTGTCATCTGCAGCGTTTGTTTGCATCTCGTGTGTTCACAGCGCCACCAACCGGGAACTGTGTGTTTTAGTTTTGTTTGTTGGCCTAAATCCAAAGAATTGGGGAAAAAATGACCAACCTTTTTTTGTAGGTTTTTCAGGAGGAGAGCGTGCCCCTGGAATCAGACCCCCCCCCCCCACACACACACTGGTTGAATTTGAGCTCACTGAAGGTCGTACCACATTAGATTGATACACAAATCCAGTAGCCTCAACGTTATTCGCAAGCCTTCGGGGCAAGCCAACGGCCCAATCCCAATGTCCCCCCCCCCTAGGGCCCAAACCCTGAACCCTCAGGGACTTACTGTGACATCACCTGGTAAATGGTTGAGTGTGAGAGACTGTAAGGCCTTGAAATGGTGTAAATTCGAATGAGACAGCACTTTGCTGCAACACATCACGTTACCATGACAATGTCAAAAAATATTGTGTCCAATTGTGGGTATTTATTTTCCACGATTTGAATGTCTTTCACCTCATGAGATGAGAGCTCATTTTAAATAATCTATTTACTCGTCTAAACAGCTTTAATAACAAAACAATATGTGTAATTTGTAATACAGTCTAATTTCTCTGATTTCATCTGTTTTTATGTTCCATCTTTAATCCTTAATGTTTATGCGTACATGTAACAGATGTGTGTTCAACCTTATTACGTCTCCATGCTTCCACTAGCAACTGTTTTGCTTTGAATTGTGGGTAATTAGGTAAAGTCTGCATCTAATGCTGACTTACGGAAAGGGTTCATAAAAGGGCTTTAAATGTCCACCATTGAGCCCTCAAACACTCGACAATTAAACGGCAGGACAGCCCAAAACCCTCACGTTCTGTTGACGATAGCTAACGTTTCAACACTCAAATTCTGTCCACAACTCACACATTGCACGCGTCAACGGCGCCCGTTTTTACATACTCTCAAAATGGCAAAAAACAGCTTTAGACTTCGGGCTGAAGCTCTTACTATTAATTATCTACAACGTGTGTTTTTCTTCTTCTTTTCCTCTTTCTTTTCTTTTTCGAGAACTCGTGGCGCTACTGTCAGAGAACCGGGCTCAGTGACGTTTTGTCTTAACGGCATCACGTCCCGCGCTCCGACCGAGCCGAGGCACGATGCACGATGCACGGAGCTCCGGGCCCCGCAGTGCTCGGAAAATCATTTGAAATATTTGAGTAATTAGCTCCGTGCTGAAATACAGGGCTGAACTTGAAGAAGAGTTGGGCGACTGTGGGTCAGTGGTTAGCATGCCCGTCTTTCAATCAGGGGGTTGGCAGTTCAATCCCCGCCCTAGTCGATGTGTCCTTGAGCAAGACACTTAACCCTGCATTGCTCCCCGTAGCTGTGTCTACGTGTAAAGTGTCTTTGAGTATCTTGAAAAGCACTATATAAATTAAATGGAATATTATTATTATTAAGAGCCTCTGCAAAAAAAGAGAGAGAAAAACACAGAGAGAGAGGAAAGGAGGATTAGTGGGAAAATGAGACTGAGACAAACAAACAGCTCAACAGATTGAGCGGGGATGGAGGGTACTGACTGTAAGAGTGACTCAGACTAAATTCATGATCTCTCCACGCTGGGGGAGGGAGAGCTGTTTTCAAAACACGATAACCTGCGGTGAACGCCCTCCGTTCCAATATTGGTGCGAGAGTCTCCCTCGCGAGAATTGAAGAATGAAGAAAAAATGATAAAAAAAAATAATAAAAGATCTATTCCGAACACAAGATACCTGCCCGCCGCTTAATTACAGGATCAGTGTCTTAATTACCGTCTGCAATCAGTCCTCTCGCTCATTACCCGAAAGCAAAAGCGCTCCAATGGACCTCTCCCAGTGTCTTCCTTTTTGGAGTCGATTTCCATCATCAGTGGGGTCTCGTGTTCAAGAGCACTCGTGAGGAAAAGGGGAGAAGGTGGGAGGAGCTGTCAACGAGTTAAGCCAGAAATGAATGTGCTGGGTTTAATGTGTTTTTGATGCAGGCTGTTTCCGCTTTGGAAGAAGCCAATGCATAGGTTATCGCTGGTTGACTTTTTTTTATTTTTTTTTTATTCTCCTTAAGTGGGGCAGGGCCATAGATCAAATCTAGTAGTTTCCAATGCAATTTCCCTCTCCGTGTGTTGAATAATGACCGGTTTTATTCTCATTTTCAAGCGCTTGTTGGCGGATTAATCATTTCTCAGAGGGGATCCACCTCAAAACGTATCGGTGTCTTCAGAGAGCACCCCGCTAGGATACACCATTTAATATAATTAGTGTTTTCTTGTTGCCACAGCAGCCAAACCAAGATGCTTTTCATTGCAGCCATCTTAGTTCTGTCCACTAAAAACAGCCTTGAGGTATTTTTTTGGTTTTCTTGGTCGAACTGCGCGGGATTATCAGTGTTAAACCAATACGTAAATTCATTTTGAATGACTATGTGAAAAGAAACTCAGATTTTATGTATTGGAGGTAAACAATAAACACAAACCCGGAGCGAGGCGGAGCTCCTGACGATTTTCTTCTCGGTTGTCGAGGCTCGAGGTGGAAAATGTTAACATGTTTTGATGGCAGGTGTTTTTTTGGGGGACTAGTGTCGCACACATCACAGGCTGAGTAAAACACCACTGGGACCACTTAACAGGCAGCATTAACAATACAACACACTGGGCTGAAAATCCCAAACACCGAGCGGCAATTACAAGTTCTTTTCCCTGCCGCTCTGTGTGGTACAGCAGAGGGAGGAGAACACCTGTTCCTCCATTTGCTCCCACAGACAGGTAGACGCTCCAGAGAAATTAGATCCAACGTCAGGTTGTAAATATTTAATTCTCTTTTTTCCCCCATTCTTCTCTTTCTGGGTGCTCTTTCTGGAATGGCAATAGATTTAGCTAATTAGTAGGATCCAGGTGTTAATTAGCTGCGAGAGGGGGGGGGGGGCGTTTGGTTCCGATCCATACTGCAGTGTTTCACGGAGCTCCGACTCTTTGATCTCCCCTGCAGGGCTGAACGCGCCACTGTGCTTGTCATTTCCAATTAGGATGTTAAACAGATATTCCAAAGATATATCCCCCTCCTCGCAGGCCCCTCCCCCGTCCCAGTCGGATGAGTGGAACAAGGAGGATGACAAAAAATCGGCGGAGTGAATATTTTCTTTCTGTCAAGCGTTCTCCCGTCAGCTGTCTGACGGGGAGCTGTAGAGCTCTGATACGCGGGGCAGCACCTGCGGAGGAGGACACGCCGAGAATAGAAAACGTGGAAAGGGGGGTGCATTGCCAATTTGGATGAAACCCAATGAGATCAAAAACCTCCCCTCCATCGCAGTTATTATTTCTGTGATCAGTGAGAAAGACAATAAACTGGTAGCAGTTCTTTCAACTGGCATCCCTCAGCCTGAACGTTCTGCTCACACAATACTTACACAAGTTGAAGGGAAGTCTATGTGTCACCAGTGGAATTGAGGCGTAATTTGGCCCAATCAATCAACACATTATGCTAATTGCGAGTGTGTCACTTGGCGCATCCCTTCGGAGGGTTGCGCAAGAGATGGAATACAGCGTGTACAGCCAACTGTGCGTGGGGCTGCAGGTGCCGGTGAAATACATACATCAGTCATTGGGCACTTTAAAGCTGGTTTTTTTTATTCTCTTAACATCCCGATAAGATTTCAAAAGCAGTGATTTTTCTTGTAAAGCTGCAGCCTAATGTTGCAATGTTATATTGGCACTACTTCTTACCCCATACCGACATAAACGGGTGAATTAAATAGAACAGGAAAAGCTCTCCAACCAATGTGCAGCCATTAACTTTCTCCGTTCCATTGAATATTTAGCACAAATGTCACTGTCAATGCATTACACCGAGAAATACAGTAACATTAGTTGTTACGTAATATGAAATTATATCACTCCTGTGTTGAATATTTTTTTTTTTAAAAAGGAAGCAGTGTTGCTGCTTCGTTATAGAACATTTAAACGGCACCATCTAAATCGGCGACATGAACACATTGCTCCGTTGTGCAAATACTGGTCATAAACCCAAATATTTTTCAATATGCAGACAGTTTCCAGATGTTTCGATGGACATTAACGGACAAAAAAACGGCCAAAAATAAAAAAAATAAAAAAATAAACTGAATGTGTCAAAAGCTGCCTGTACGTGTTTTGCCATATAGTCCCGAGACTGCACGATGATATGTTGATGAGGCAACGCTTATGCAAGTCGAAAAAGATCAAATGTAAATGACTTGTGTGTTTGGTCATGTCCCGTCTTGTCATTAACGTCATACTTGCTAATTTAATGGCTCCATGTTCTTTTCATGGACATTTGTCGTGCTTAAGGCAATCATACGAGTTTGCCAGGGCCTTATCACGTCTTGACATTTTATTCTGATTTATGAAAGAGACGGCACAGTGTGAATATGCATAGAAAATGGATTACTGGCGACAGAATTTTCACTGGTGTCTAATTTGCATCTCTGCAGTGCCTCAAATATCCAGCAGCAGTTTCTGCACTGAATCGTGTAAACACCTTTGTTTTGTATGATGAAAGGCAGGTGGGGGGGGGGGGGGGGGGGGGGGAGAATAGCATGCAGATACAAAATAATAAAGGGTTTGCAGAGACACATTTGCATATGAAAAACTGTTCACTTATGAGGAAAGCTTGATGTCTTCAGTCTATTGCTGATCGCTCAGATGAGTAATGAGTCTAGTGGATGAGCACGTGCAGCAATAGCTCGTGAGTTCTCCTCCTCAAGATCCAAATGATGGGCTTACATAGAATTAGCCCGACTGCGGAACTATAGGGTTCTCCTGCACAAACACAAATGATCATTTAACATGCTGCCGTACCGCTGTGACAAAATGTGGTAATTGTTGGCCGTGTAAATATGAACCGGAGAAGCAAATCTGTGTGAGCAAACCACGGAGGAAATGGACAATTAATTGAATGGGTGGCACACGCATATCCTGTGTTTGCACAGTGAATGGGATGGATGGGTAACAGCGTGGAGGCTACAGTAATGTAAGTAAATGCAGCCTTAAGGACACAGAACCATGTGTGTGTGTGTGTGTGTGGAAAACAGGGACAGAGGGCAAAGAAAAATCCTTCAGAGATTGAATGGCATGTCACTCAACTGAGAAAGTCAGGCAGGTTTATGCATTGAGAGGGACGGGGGCACAAAGGGAGAGGAGAAGAAGGGAGTGACAGAATAAAGCTGGAGGGGGGGGACACAAAAGCAATTGAGTGATTCTCCTCTCACACTTGATTTTGGAGTAAAAGAGCTTCAAGGGGTTTGCATGGGGGAAAGTGTTTAAATTGAGAGACTTGGAAGCTGATAGAAATGGAAGAGGAGGGGGGACTTGTGGGATGTAGTAGTAAGGAGTGACACAGAACGATACTTGAGTGGTTGCCAAGACGACAGCTCAGCAGCATAAGAACAAAAGATTCAGAAATAACAAAACACACAAAGACACAAAAAAATGGTCAAATTACACTGAAAAATGTACAGTAAGTACTTCAGTTGATAACACTTGTGCTCTCAAATCAAGTTCACAAGTTAGACAAACACATTTAGTTTGTAAAAAGAAAATGTATGTTGCCAGTTGACGTAGATTTATTTTTCAGTGAAACATTGAGTCTTTTCAAGATTCATTGCTGCATGAGTAAATCAATTCATGCATGAACAAACTACTGAAATTGTTTATTTTGTAAGAAAATAACGTTCAACAACATGGTGGCATTTTAAAAAGGAACTTTGTTCAACATTCTCAACATAAATTAGCAGCAATTTCTATTTCAAAATCTATCCATTCATCCATTAGTAGGCTAAGCAGGGTATTCCAGACGCCTCTCTCCTGAGGAGGTCCCAGGCCAGACAACATATAACCTCTCCTGCGAGCCTTGGACACTTACCTGTGAAGCTGAGCACAGAGACCCTACAATGGAAGCTCATTTCTGCCGCTTCTATTCGCAATCTCACTCTCTCGGTCACTACACAAAGCGTATGACCGTAGGTGAGGGTGAACAACACAAACAGAATTGGTGACGAGGGCCAACCCGAGTCGAAGCCGACACTGGAAACATGCTTCCCTCTGTGACGGGTATACGGACACGGCATGGCTCGTACCAGCGACCCCCTGTACCCCATGTTCCCACACCGTCATGAGCCTTTTCCCAAGTTTACAAAACGCATCACATGTAGATTTTAAAAAAAGGGCAAACTCCCATGACCCCTTCCAACAGCCCTGTGAGAGAAAACAGCTGATCCTCTAGTCCACAGCGAGGACAGCGACCTCATTGCTCCTCTTGAATCTGAGGTCCCTTTGTCCGATAGCAAAGTACGACTCAGACTCAGGCAGGCTGGTCCTCCCAGAGCTCCCCCTCCAAGTTTCTCTATCTTTGACCTTGTTACTGTTGAGGTCCCAGAGCAGAACTATAGAAGACCTAATAGGCACTCTTTCCAGGATGCCACACAGAGACTCCAAGAAGGACGATTTTTTTGTATGACTACTAACAGCTGTCAGAGACTTCCTCTCAGCGACTCAGTCGCCGGGGGCTCGGGACTATCTACACATCTGCCCGATGCCTCTCACCCTGGACAACTCAGAAAAGGCCAAGATCCCCAATCCCTCTCCATGATCTTGTTTTCTGAACCAGTACTATGTGTGGGAAGACAAAGTATATCAAGTTGATACTGGTGTATCTGCCACACCAGCTCTGGTTCCTTCCCCTTAGGGTTAGGGAGACTATCATGGTCTGGAGAGTAGGCAACATGGGGATGAATGTAAATGCAGACAAAGATTAGGAGGCAGCAGAGACAATGCAACGATTGAATTTGAAGTCCAACAGAACAGGCAGGAAACGGCAAGCAAGGGCAAACTGGAACAGAACTCGAACAGACGAAGAACAAAAGAACTGGGCTGGAAGGAAAAAATCACCGAGCAGAGAAGAGTTTGAAACTCGTGAGGATCACAAAAGGCAGAAAGTAAAACAAGACAAAACACGTGAGGAATTAACTCCGGAATAAAAGTAGGAAACACTTGACAAAACAGCCAAAACACAGAATGATCTGGAATACAGAAAGACGCAACACAGTCCAGTGTCAACATAAAAAGTAAGCGCCGTTGAAAGGCTCCCCCATCTTGGATCTTGCATCATTTAATTATTTCTGCACATATTTTATGTACACAGCTTCTATACAATTTGATTTGCTTCTTACAGAATGAAGACCCTGTAAATAATCCTAACTACATATAACATCATCCTTGTAGCATAAAAATGTATCGCCAATAATTGACAGATGGAACAATCTTTTTAGCTATTTCTTTCCAAAAACACAAAAAATTACGACATGGTTGCTTTCTCGAATGATACAAGATAAAACCTTATCTTTCCGATTGCATATCACATTTTTTTGATTGATGTCTAAGCAAATGCTTTTCATGCTACATAACGGCAGGCTGTGCGATTCTGTAACAAAAAGGAGAGAGTGAACGAAGCGGGAGGTCACGACCCCACGACGAGCACAGCGCACGGCAGTAAGAGCTCTAATTCATCAGATCATTAGTTATGTTCATGCTGCACATGGTCCACAAACGGCCAGCCGAGGGAGTGCACCGACACTTAACGTCTCATCGTGGAAGCACACTAAAGTGTAATATAATAAGCACTGACATGTTCCAATGGCCACCATGTCCCTGCTTTTTGTAAAGCCTGTCATTCAATCTGGCCTGCAGCCCCCGAAGGCTTTTATCAATCAATGTCTCCACAGAGGCAATTATAAGGAGAAGCACTTCTACTGTAAACCCCCAATCATCCTCATGCATTGCCTCCCAGTAAATGTTAGGTGGCTCTGGCAAGGCAGCCGAAGCTGGAAATTGAAAAGCACTACACGGTTATGCTTCAAGGACTGGAAGACGGTATATTTTTCTCTTTCCTGTTTTTTTTTCCACCCAATCACACAAATAAGCCTGGATGCTAATTGAGACGCCGTGAATCACTGCACTGATGCTCACGGAACAGTCTGAACCCTTATGCTTGTCGCTGCCATGCTCCAACGTGAGGAAGGTATAAACACAGATGTTTTTCTGTATTTCAAGACCGTATCCGTGTCTCACCATCTCTTCCTCTCTCTCTCTCTCTCTCTGCTGCTGCTCCCTTTCTCTCAGTCAGTGGTGTGATAGAGTGACCTATAGAGATATAAATGATATGAATTCCTATCTATCATTCCTCCTCCCTTCCCTCTCCCCTTCCTCCCTTGCACTGTGGAAATCAAAGACTGCTGAGCCAAGAAAAAAAAAAAAAAAAAAAGATTCCATCAATCTTCGCTTGTCCCTAACAGTCACGTTTACCTGACAAAGTTGCACAGCACTCTGTGAAATGCGGCTCCTTCCTGCCAAAGCCTTGGCTTATGCCCCTGAAATACCGTTCCTTTCTTTATATGAAATTTTATCTAATGGGCTGCCTTGGTGTCTCGGCAGGCGTATAGGTGCATAATGTAAACTTGCAAGATCATGGAATCTGTCTCATGACCTTCATCACATGTCTCCCTCTCTCTATTTTAAGCTTTATTTATTCAGGGAGTGTTTGCTGAGCACGCAGGTTTGCTTACAACAATGCCTTGGTTAACATTAATACATATAACACACACACACACACACACACACACACACACACACACTGGGCGGGAGCTGCCCTGCACCGGTACAGTCTTCACTGTTCAACATTGAGCAGCTCTGGTGGTGCAGATGGGGCTTTGCCTAAAAAAAATAAAGGGGTCCCTCTGCGGCGGTTGTGGGGTTTCAATGCCCACGGTACCTGCAGGGCTTCTCCATCTGTTGACATCTAGCTCCTAATGAAGCGGAATGGAACTTCAAGTCAGTCATTTCAAGCGAGTTACCAATTCCGTAAGCTAAAATAGGGTGAAACTTCAAAATCGTGTTTTCATGTCGTGGAATTACAGTTCTGTAAAAAAGGTCAGTATGTGGGAAGTTCTCCAACTAAATCGAGTACTTGGAAGTTAAATTCAGCGCATGCACTATTCGGTACCTTTTTGAGAACTAGTTATTTGCTTTAATCAAACCTGCTCGCCATACTGGCTATAGAGGGACGGGAGACAACAATCAACCTTTCTCTTTTAATGCAAAAGTACTCTCTAAAGTGTTTGATTACAAAGTGAAAAGAAAAATTCTGTGCTTTTTATTTGCTGAGCAGATGCTGAGACAGGGCAAAACAAAAAGGGGGAGTTTTGCACACAAATATTCTAACTTCTAAAGAAGCTCTTCTGGCTCAGACCGCTCAGCACTGGGGCCTGGATAGATGCACAGAACAAGGACTATGGATCTGGTTCCCCCATCCTTTCCATTGGAATCCCATCAGAAAAGGATTTCACAGCCAGTTTAGAACAGGAACAATTGCGGTGACCGATGACTTCTGAAACGCCGTACACGCTGAAAAACATTTGTGATATCTTTTCTCTTTTTTTTTTTTTACCGTGAAAAACATTGTGGATAATCACAGCTCTGAATTGTTTAACAATTTTCAGGTTCAAAAACAATGGCCCTCTACCAAAAACACAATGCTGGGATTGTGCATTGGGCGTGAAAGCCCAGTGCTGGAGCAGCCGCACTGATCTACCGCACCTGTCCCTATGTGCTGTTGTCAATCCTTTCAATGGGGGGCGGATGTGATTTTGTGATTTTGTTTCGCTCTATTGGCGATTGGAAAGGCGTTTTATTCATACCTGCTCATGTAAATACATCCCAACCGGTTGTGCCAATTAAAAAAGGCACCCTCATATTTATTTAGCGATAAATTGTGACAACCTCAGAGAATGCACGCCATTCTGTTTTCATTGGATTCAACAGCAACCATTTAAATAAAAAAGAAACTGCAAGAAACAATCTCATGATCCTAGAAGAAATGTTGGATTATTGTAAGTTTTCCAGGTCATTTTGTTATTTAATGTTTACTGTACAGTCTATTTGGACTATTTAGCAGCTCTTCTTTGAGATGAAATAATAAAAACCCTCATCTGCATTCCTTTTTTGTGCTCAGCTTACATTTCTGCCAGAGCCACTTGTTTAATGGCTCAAAAAGATAATCCTCTTCAAAAGTGCTGTCCATTTCTACATTCCTGGTTTATGGACTTTTATTTTTAAAGAACCACAAAAAGTTATTTCATAAAAAGATATAAAGCATTGCCTTTGATTAAATTGGAGACGGTTATTGAGCATTTTATTCCTGCATATTTCTGGAGTTGTTTGAGCTTTTTTCTAATAAAGTGATGTTTAAGTCTACTCTCTATAATTGTCACTTTCTAGGAAATGCCAAGATTGGAAACTAATTTGTCAAAAGTTTTTTTGTTTCAGGATTTCGGACTCACCCAATTATAAGAGTGGCTTTACTTCAAGTAGTTTGTCATTATATAACAGACTCTTGTATGCTCACTGTACATAAGTAATTCCTCTCTGACATCCTATGATATGGAGATATGGAATTGTCCCCAGCTAGCCGCTGAATGTATTACATGTTAAATGTGGACAGAGATTGCTTTGCACAGTCTCCAAAGCTGGAGTATATCTGTCCTCATTATTCTGATATGATATTGCCCTAAGACAGATCAGACAGCAGATGCTAACCACTCCACTCAGCTTGAATAACTCCTAGAATCTTTGCCCAGCCTTATTTTTCATTGCTGCCTTGATAATGTTATTGAAGATATGCTTATGATGATCTTTCTAAGTAAAGCAAGTTCCCCGGGTTTGGCTGAAAGCCTAGAGGATCAACATATCATGGTGGGCCAGAGAAGAGCTGCCCAGAAGCGTGTCCCCGGCAGTTGCTTAATGAGGGGATGGAGAACGGGGGAGGAGGGCTTGAAGCACCTGCAAAAAATAAAATAAAATAAACGCCTGCAGTGAATGTGTTGACAATGGCCGCGGGGGCCTCTCTAGACAATGTCACGACCCCGCTCTGACTCCCGGCCGGCCGGCAACGCCGTTTATCCGACACGATAGCCCCGTAGATGCGGTTAGGCTGACTTAACATGAGATGACTCCACAGCTACAGCAGAGTTCCCGAGGATACAGGGCTCATCTGAGAGAACAACACCCCCACCCCCTCTTAGCATCCCATTTATTGTGTTGTTAACACAAAGAGACATATAGCCACCCCTGGAATACACCGTGACAGGTGTGTGATGTTATTGCTCAGTACCGGGGCTTCACGGAGCATCATCATTCTGCAACAGTATCCTTCAGGGTGCCGGGTTGGAGAAATACTCCTTCTGAAAAGGCTGGGAGCTACTCTCGAGTTAGTTCACTGCCAGGTGCATATGTGGCGTTTAACCTCGATTTTTTATCGTACGGCAGCTCCATGTCAAAGAAAAAAAGAACGAAAAATCACTGATGATGTCATGAATAGAACCTGGGGGCTGGCACATCCGAGAAGAGCTTTGACTGTGATCAGAGACACAAAGCCTGAACGTAGCGTGAAAATGACGTGGAAGATATTGTTTTAAATATAAGTACTTTCTGTTGCAGTTCTCCGACTCCGACAGTTGGTGTTCAGAGACGCTCTAAGCTTCTTGAAGCAACGTGTGAAAACCTTCACCGTAACAGTGGTCAGGGTGCGCGGAGCATCGGCCTCGGCTCAATGTCGGCTCTGTGGCATTTGGGCTTTGTTCGGTACATATTGGCATGCGAGAGCATTGAAAAGGAGACGCGGCATCATCGTGTTGGAGGACGTTTAGCCGTGAGCATTTTGGTATGAATTAGGAGCTCGCAGTGCAAGGTGTGAGGGCGGAGGGGGAGGGGAGCAAAACTAAAGTTGGCTCTGGCCTTATGTAACCTCTGCAGGAAATTATAATGCAATAACGGAAGCGCCCTCCTTTTCCAAATGGGAATATAAACAAATGATGGATAGCAATAATCGGAGCAGTCAGCGGAGCACATCGAAAAGCCCCGCCGCCCACGTTGAAACGTTCAGGGAGAAAATAAATGGGGGAGAGGACTGGAATTAACAATAAAAAAAAATTTGGGAAATAACTCAACCTCCATAAATAACTAGAATTATTAGAGTGAGGGTAGAATTGGGGAAGAAAAAGAAAAAAAAGTGAGATATAAAAAAAAGAAGAAAATGCAGTTTGGAGCCCATTGAAAGGCACCATCCCGTACACATCTGCTCTGTTTGCTGTCTCCAGGAGTGTGTACGTACGTGTGTGTGTGTGTGTGGGTCGGCATGGCTGTGTGTGTGTGTGTGCGTGCGTGCGTGTGTGTGTGTGTCTCAGATGCTACTCCAATGCAATGTTTGTACCGGGCAGTGGATGCAGGTGCAGTGGAAGTCTCATATGTTTTTTTGTTGTCGTGATTTTTTTATTCAGTTTATTGCACAGAAATTATTCCAAATTGTGTTTTGCTTTCAAAAATTAAATTAAATTGTGCCAGTTTGTCGGATTGATGATGACATGGTTCCCAGAACAAGAGAAATGCTTGTCCCGGTCAAACTGTTGGACCTTTCCACTGACATGGCTTAAACGAAAGCCCCCCAACCCCAACCAAAAAAATAAAGTACTGAACCGTAAAGTTGCATCAATCACTTGGAAGCTCTAAATCAGAACCAGAATCCACATCGGCTTCACTGGCCGGGCGTGACTACACGTACCAGGTCTTTTGTTCCTCGTATTGTACTCACAGGAACAGAACTACAGCGAGACCACGAGGACAACAAAGCTGAACAAGAGTCAACATAAACACTCGGCTAACACAGGTGGAGGTGGTCACGGTCGGCCTTCAGCCGCAGGCGATGGAGAGGTGCGGGAGAAGGCTCTCGAGAGCAGTGCCAGGTGAGATGATTGGCACAACTGATGCTCGTCTTCTGATCTGACAACATGTGTTGTGTGTTGTGTGCTGGACCTCGGCGACTGTGGGGGGGGGGGGAAGGGGGAGCAGAAAAGCCGAAATCACCTGCAAAGAATAACACAGGACAGCAGTGTTATGGACACGAACGCGCTGCAATAAATAGTGAATGACGAGTGGAACAGGATGCAGCTGGATATGTACAGTAGTACGTGATATCATACAATACGGTCAATACATCAATAACACTTTTATTGGACTCAAGGTCCAGAACATTAAATGGAATAAAATACATACAAAATCACAAATAAAATACATGGACCTACGAATGCCTTTATAAATAAACAGCTGTACCAATGTCTCCAGAGCTGAGACTGGTAGCGCGTAAAACTAAACTTTTGATAAAAGCATGATTATTTCATTTTCGGAGTCATTAACCCGGCAGATAAATTTATACATAAGATTTCTTAAAACAGCTTGGAAAGTATGAACTCCTGCACACAAACATTTCACTGGCACTACTCCATCTCGATGTCTTCAGTAATATTCTCATGGCATCATTATAAGCTACTTGAAGTCTCTGTTAGCTTGTTTTTTTTGCAGACAATATGCTGTAAACGGAGACATCTTCTGTACACATACTAAACTTGGGCGAGAGAATGTTAACTTGTGCATAAACAGCGATCCAAGGATAATTTTGTGTCATTACGCAACATATAGAGGATGCACGGACAAAAACAGTCGCACATTCTTGTCGTGCAATTTGTTCAGATTTCTTTTATTGCTTGCAGCAACAACAAAAAAATTCTCTGGGCAGACAATATGGACGACATATTCCGGTTGATAATTTAACAAGGGGGTGAAAACATTGTGTTCACACACAGTCAAAGTTGATGGGCAGAGTCCACTTCCTCCTGTCGTCCAGTTACACAGTTGGCTGAATAAAGTGACTACATAAAGCTCTGTGGAGCATTTTGGGCTTTAAAGTTATCGTTTTCCAATCTTTAATTTTATATGCAACGCCCCTTAGAAATTGTCCTGCCAACCTCGCTTGACTGACGTGAGCGGGTCGTTAGCTTGATTAACCTCACATGTGAGCGGGTCGTTAGCTTGATTAACCTCACATGTGGTCGCCGTCTATCTCTGCAGCAGACATCCACACCTGTCTTTTTTTGGGGTTTAGCACCTCCGACACTTCCACGGCACGCATCACTACGTGCATGGCTTTCATTTCATTACACACTCCATTGTTCGCGTTACCTGTGGTTTCAGAAATTGTGATGGTTTTGAGTGTGACCTTGCGGGGACTCCTTCCTTGTCAAATTCCCCGAGTGTATCGTACGGGCGATTTACTGTCGGACAATAATTCAGTCTGACTGTACTCCATGAATCGTGTTTCCAGCACGAGCGGGCACCTATTTTTAGGAATCACGGCCTGACAATCTCACTGCACTCTTAATAAGTGTAGCAGATGAAGATATGTTGGCGGAGACCAAAGCTAAGCTAAAAGGAGAAGGAATATTCAGCTCAAAATGGTCTCCGGAACACTTTTTTTTTTCCCATACAATGAAACTGCATCATGAAACCAATTGTCTCATGATTTGTTCTAAAGTATGCGGGAGTCTCTGGAAGGAGGAGGTCAGGTTATGGTGTGTTCACACCAAACGCGGCGCGAATTTTCCGCGCGTCCGGATCCCATGTAAAGTCAACGTACAGACGCATTTGACGCAAATTTGCGTCGGGCGGCCGCGTTAGACGCGAATTGGGCGGCGCGAATTTTTCGCCCGAGTTGAAATATTTCAACTTTGGCGTCGGCCGTTAAAATTTGCCTTGGGCGATAGCCAATCAGCGTTGAGATGCTCCGCCCGCCACTGTGCCGCCGTTGTTGAATCAGAAAAACATGGAGGACATCGTAGCGGTTTGCGGACCCCCCCGAGCTCTTTAATACAGCTACAGGTTAGCCGGAAGTTGCGCTGGAAGCGGCAGTCATCCAGACGCAGTTCCTGGAGAAGACGGTGAAATTCACCGAGCTGTGTGCGGCGACGGGTGATGTTATGAACCCAAATACGACGGCGGCTGATGTTCCGACGTTTGTGGTATTTCCACAACAAGTACAGAGTAGAAATAGTGTGGAGGGGCAATTTTTTCATCACTTAGATTTGTTGCTGCCCAAAAACAGTTCACACAGCTTTTTACATGTTTTGTGCCATATCCAAAATAAAGTGATATAACTTTAACCAGCTGAGCTATATCCATAGACTAAATATTACTTGTGACTATATAGGCCTGTATCCTCCCCTCAGAGCCCTTAAGCGCCACCCAGGAGCGGACCCGCTCACCTTGGAATGACCTGGTTATTGTTGTGTACTATTTGGAAGCAGACTGTTTAAGCCATGTCAGCTGGCCTAAATAATACCATCACCTGAACAAGCAGGACTCAGCAGAGGGATGGAGGGTGGGGAGGGGGATTAGCCAGCATTTTGGCTGCTTGCTCTCGTGCCTGCTGAAGGGCAGATGGAAATTACTTATTTTATCAAATAATGTCAATATTAATATTAATCGACCAGGGAGCAATTCTGCGAGTAAAACAATGACAACAAAATCAAAACATAGAAAGACAAACAGACAAAGGGTCACACACAGAGACGTTGTGCACTGGCCAACACACACACACACACACACACACACACACACACACTCACTCACTGTAGAGCTGAAGGTCACCTAAGGACTAACCTGCAGAGGCTGCAATCTAACCACAGAGTAATGTAAATGGCCAATTGAGAAACATTAAGGCTTGGCTTTGGATGGCAATAATTCAATGTGTTCAAAAGCATTGTCATTGTTTCAGACTGAGGCAGTTGTCATTTTCACCCACAGCACCCGTGTTGTGTAGTAGCAAATGTACTTGCGTCCATCTGTGTGCCCATGGGCTCCAAACGAGACGTGCTCAGACAAATTTTTGGCTCGTTGATATCCTGAAGCAGCAGAAAGATATTCTGGCATTGGCAAACAAAAACCTGGTCCGAAGTCAATGGTGCAGTATGTTCCTGATGTTTAAAGGGTGCAATATTCAGAAGATGGGATGCGACTATATAGGCACAGTTTTAAGCATCAAACAATTTCTGCATTTATATTTCTAGCCTTGTCTACAAATGATCATTTAGACATCAGGATGTAAATAGTTTTGTAAAACATTAAGTTAAAAGTAGAAATAAGAGTGTCAATCTTTACAGTTCAAAGGTTAGAGTTCATGCAAATGACCATAGTTTGTGTGCATGATTCAGTATGTGCCTTCTGTCTGACTGCCTAACTTTTTTTAGCCGAGTAATCTGTCAATCTTTCTTTTTTCCGTGTATTAATTGGGTTGTCCTAAAACCAATCCAATCTCATTTTCAGGTACAGGGGTGGGACTTAAGCGGATCAAGAGGTATCGTGTGTTAGAAGGAGGCAGAAGCTAATTAACACTGGGAACCGTGACTATTGTATGAGAGCAATAATGTTCATTACTTAGAGGCTGACGACCATTTTATGCTTTGGTTTGGACTGGTGTGATCTACAAGACGAGACGGACGTTTGTGACTGAAAGAGAGAGCACCGGGAAAGCTCCTTTGGACCACGATGGAGAACTGTTTCCCACTAATGCTGCTGTAGACTGTTGCTGCTGTTTCTTCTGCGCTCTGCCTGCTGACCATCACCCCGCTCCCCAATAACACAATAACTGAGTACTGTTTTTTTTACACAAAAGTATAATTACTCAAAATAAAGCTTTCAGGCTTACTTAAAAGGCACCTCCATAAGGTAGAGGTGTTGGGTAATAGGTAATATGTTTTATATGTGCAAGTTGATTGATTAGCATATTTTAGTTAATGAATCAGAACATGGGCTGCACGGTGGTGTAGTGGCTAGCACTGTCGCCTCACAGCAAGAGGGGTTCAATTCCCGGTCGGAGCGGTCCTTCTGTGTGGAGTTTGCATGTTCTCCCCGTGGCAGCGTGGGTTCTCTCCGGGCTCTCCGGCTTCCTCCCGCAGTCCAAAGACATGCTGCAGGTTAATTGATCTCTAAATGTCCCATAGGTGTGAATGTGAGAGTGAATGGTTGTATGTCCCTACATGTGCCCTCGATGGACTGGCGGCCTGTCCAGGGTGTCCCCTGCCTTCGCCCTATGTCAGCTGGGATAGGCTCCAGCGCCCCCGCGACCCTAATGAGGATAAGCGGTATTGAAAATGGATGGATGGATGGATGGAATCAGAACATGTTCTTGAATTCACAAACAAATATCACCAGTATTAATGACTAAATGCTTCCTTTATATTAGCTATTCGTCAAAAATATTGAGCAGCACTTCATGAAATAGATTAGAGCTACTGTATAGCTTGTTGCGTCTGTGTTCAAATATTACATTTAATAATAACCTTCATATATTAATTTTTAAAAAACACAAGCTGAGAATGTGATAAACCTTTTTATTGTAGAGGCAATTATACATCCATGGCCCTCCAGCCTCACTGCTGTACAGTATGATGGTAATCTCATCTGTCAAATGAGGGAGAGCATTCAAGATTGCGTGTCACTTTCCATTGGATTGCTTCCATGCATCTGGTGTACAGTATGGCTGTACGTACTGCAAATATCTAAATAACAGAAACAAAGAGATGACGGGTCTCGAATATATGTTATCGGTCACGGAGCATAATACATACAACATAATTTGCACTCTTTTTTTTTTTTTTTCGGCAATTTATTTGGAATACCACAAGATGATTAGAAACCAAACGATAATCATTTTCATGTAGCGGAGCATGTGATTGGTGGAGCACAAACGGGATGGAGTTACACGTTTTATTTCCATTATTCTATGCAGTGGGTTTGCCACCAAGGTGTGTATATATAAAGTTTTATCAATGACAATGTAAGATTATTCAGCAATATGTTGGATTCATTATTTGAACTCTGATTATTATGACTTTTATTTTGTATTAGATTTAAGGCGTGGCCAGGTGTATTATTTAATTGCGCAACAGTTTTCACATAAAACCCCCCTGATTATCATCCTTTTTCAAGCAGCCAACCCATTAGCTTTCACTTCATTGCCTTTTCTGAGAGCCAAAACCACGGAGGGATGGCAGGTGTGTCTTTGTTGGGCTGATTGAGTCGGATTCCAACAAATGGACTCAGCTGAATCTGTTTTGTAGCGTTTAAAGTCCTGCGCCAGGTACACTCCCCAGCTCCTGCACGCTGCGAAGCTTTCAGATCTTGGAATGAGACTTGAGAGTATGAAGGGAGAAAAACAAAGAGGCTGCAGAAACATTGTTTTGGCATGTTACGCTGATCCCCTTCAAGAGCTGAGAGGCAAGAAGAAGGATGTCGAGTAGAACTACTGGGACAGATCTCCTCGATATCTGGCAGCAGGGAAATAAATGTAATCCCTTCCTGCTATTATCTTCGTCTGGGCTTGTGCGTACTTGAGATAATGTCGGCTTGGAGGAGTAGAGTAAAAGCATACTCTCTCCAAATAATGCATGCATCTGATTAGCCTTTGGCTGTTGTTGGTGGACAGGGAAGTGGCATTATCTCTAGCTCCTCTGGCGGATGGCAAATATACACAAAGAAGGGGAATTGAATTGCGGAAGAGAGGGATGCGTAATCTTGTTTGATACTCATCTTCTTCATGCCGTTTAAAAAAAAAAAAAACGACTCCCGCACACGTGTGCCTTCCATAAGCTAAAATCCATGTACTTGCCTGTGCAGAATGTTGCTGTCCAAATCCATCCGTTCAGCTGACACCCACGGGGGCTTTTGATGTGGAGACAGGGTCATGCCCCCGCATTCTGACTCAGTTTAGAGAACAGGGTCTCTCCATCCTAATGTGCATCCTGCAGGAACATGGAAATAAATTGCCTGGTAATTTGCAATCTTTCCTCCGCGCAGGCAGCCACACACGCCGCCTGCTTTGATGTATTCTTCATGGAAATATCAACTACGAATTACAGGCTGATTAAATAAAGATGATGCATGTTTTTTTTCTTCTTCTTTTTTTACTGCGTGTATTAAAAGCTGGTATTGTCATGACAAATGGAGCCAGCCCTGTTTCCTGTGCATGCCATACTCTATGCAGGGCGCTGATTATTGTATATTATTTTTTTTGAACTTCATTATTCCATTTGGAGTCCTTATCAAAGTGCATAGTGTGACTGTGATTTATTTTCTTCTGTTTGATCAGCCTGCGATTCATGCCTAATTCTCCGTCATTCCGGCTCTCGAAGGGGGAAGTAGTATGATTAAGAGTGGAGAAACACTGGAGTCCTCTTCCCTCTGGGGGTACTGGCACTAACTTTGTCTCGGATGTGTTTTGCCCATCTCTATCTTTCCCTCTGATGTAGATGGAAGCACACAGCTCCCTCCTTAACATTGTTAAAGGAGGTGATGGAGTGATTCCGATGGGCCGACGCGTTCTCCCGCCTCTCGAATTTGTTGCCGCTGTTGTTGTTGTTGTTGTTGTTGTTGTTGTTGTCGTTACAAGTTCGGTGTCTTCTTCGCTCCTCTCTCCGTGGCATCTGTTGGCTGCCGCTGTGCCTGCAGGAAACCAGAGGAGACGACTGGCATCCTCAATGGAGGGGAGTGGAAAGCGGCGCTCGCCTTCACGCTCCAGCGCCTGCACGCCCACAGAGAGGACGGGGGGAGAGGGAAAGGTGTAGGTTGACGGATCCAAAACGGCTTTTGCATTCACTCCAAACGAACGGGCACATTATGACAAAAACATATGCACGCTTCGCATTTGGTCGCACAAACTGTGGCAGGACATGATGAAGGAAACACGAGAACAATATCGCGCCATCTCATACAATTCCTCTGACTCCCATAAAGTTAAATAACAACCTCAATAAACGTTAATGGCACAATAAAGGTGGGTTATTTGTACAGCAACTGTATAATTAAAGCTAACACTATTGCTTTAAAGACACTAACCAAACAAGAAGACATTCATAAAGGCTCATAGGCCTATACAGTATATCCCAGCAAACCTTTTCTTGCATTGGGAAGAATTACAATCTTTAAACCTTACCAGTTTGTTACTGTTTTCTCTGTATGGAAGTGGTATTATACATGTTTGTGCACACTTTTTATGAAGAGGAAGAGTTGTACACATTCTTTTAGCTTGCTCGGTACCTTTTGGAAGATACAAATGTAAGCGCTTAACAGATATATAAACTCTTAGAATTAAGGGTTCCAAAAGGGTTTCTTCCTCAGAACTTAAAGGCTTCTGAAGGCCCCTTTCATGCAATGAACCCTTTCTTTTTTGGAAGAAAGACTGCTTTAAAAGCACTGATGTTAAAAGATCCTCCCAGCCCACACCTCCCCAAAATGGGATTGTGAACCAATATTGTGGTGAGTTCCACTGCATCATAGGCCGTTCAGGAGTGTAATGAGGCCCACAGCTGCTGGACGTGCTTACCGTAGCCCCAGGCTAACGTGTTCAACTGAAACAAAGACATATCAAGGGTGTATATAGGGTGGATTTGTGATAGCACCCCTTGTCCGGGAAAAGGTTCTGGGTAGAACCTCTCATAGGGGTTGGTTGAACTTTGCCACAGGTGGTTTTGTGCAACCACAATGGTTTCTCATTTAAGGACAAGCTGAAGAGCTCAATATGGTTCTAGTTACCTTTTTTATTTCAACATTATTTCATATGAGAACCTTCTCACTTCTATTTGTGATATATGTGTTCTTAGTTTTTTATTAATTTAATTTTGGCCAGTAAGTCAGCAAGCTACTTGCAGGCTTCACCCGAGACTATTTTTGTCACCTTAGGTGGTTGTTTCTTTTGGAGAATTTGCATCAAGACAAATAACGGTGCACTGGGAGTTCATGTTTGCTTTTTAACAATTGATTTTTTAATCACAGGGATTACTACAAATATTCAGGAAAAAGTAACTGGAGATACTGTACATTTCTCTTTTTGATCTGAGCATTTAATTACATATATTACAAAAAAGAAGAAAAAGAACGATATGAACCCGAATTTCTGGACTGGAATGCACTGCAAATCTGTAACTGTGCTACCATCCAAGGCTCAAGTTTAACGACAAAACTAATTGAAAGGTGAGCCAAATGTCTATTGTGTTAATGCTCATCTTTAAACAAGTTTCAAGGTTGTACGAAAATGCTTCTTTATATTAGAATGAATAGTCACTGAATGCCGTCTGGAATAAAAGATGTAACCGTATAAACACTTGTATAAGCTGTACAGAATTTAATGACATTGATTGGCCAAAACATCAGTGAACAATTTCACCTCTATGAGGCACATAAATACATTTTTTTAATACCGGTGCCTATTGAGTGTGTTTCTATTCACTGTGCTGGTTGCCCCTTGACTCACTCCGGTGTAAACTCTTCATTCTGCATGGTCTGTTCTAATCACGCTCATTTTTATCACTGGTGATAATCTTTTCATTCAACTTAATTTAAAAGGTTTTTTATGTTGAACTAACACATTTTCTGGTTGTGAGGATTTGTGAGCACTTGATTTGCTCTTAGGGTGGCTCAGCTATCTTAATGAAAAGATACACATTAACATCTGAAATTTTAGAATGAAAAAAAAGAAAAGAAAAACTCATCCTAACCAAAAAGATTTCAATCTTGTCAGTTAATTTGGACCAACTGGGCTGTCATTACCAATGCCCTGTAGACCCTTGTATAGCCATAGACAAAGAGCCAGATTTTACAGATTTATTGTCAGATTCCAGGGTGAATTTGAATACAAGGACGAGCATTCTGTCAGTGACTGAACAGATTGCTCAAGCCTGATCCAGCATGTGGACCGCCTGAGCTCGTGGGTGAATCTGGCTCTGCGATGGGGAAAAACATGATGACAAATTGTCCCAATAAAACGGTGTGTTGTAAGTTTTAAAAAATGCAATTAGATGCAATTAAATAACCTCCTTGAGCCCACTACAACACACTATCTTTTCAAAAGACCCAAGCGTAAATGAATATTGTAGAAGGCAGGTGAATAATTACAAGCCTTAAGACGTTTGCTTTGGCCAGTATTTTTACTGATATACACTCTCAGTAACATAGCTATTTCAACCCAAAGCTAAATGCAATTTAAATGTAGCATGGCGTGACAGTTTTAATGAAATGTTCTTCGCTATAAGCAAACAACACTTGAAAACCAGCCTCCAAAACAAGCCCAAATAATATAATGAGCAACTGGTTCTACATAGGTCTGAAGCACATACCAGCTTCAAGGTCTTGAGGGACATCAGTGAGGGTAGGGTGATCCACCACTTTGTTCAAGACTTAAATACCTCAACAACTATAAGACGGATTGGCAGGACATTTTCAACAGACATTTGGGAATTCTCTGACTCAAAGGAGCATTGGATTCAGTGGTATCTCACGGTGAGGTCGCAGATTGCATGTCAGAGAGTTACGAAGAAACGCAAAGTATAAACCTTGTGTTTGGTTTGTCCATTCTGGGCTGTGGTGGCCTCCGTGAAGAGGACACACTCCTTCATGTGGAGACGAAGGGCTCCGTCTTAGCGAACAAAAAAACTATTCTTTGTTTTCATTGGTGTATAATATCCTGAACCCTTTTTATTGATGCTTCTTCCAGGGATGTAAAGCTCATGGCTTGCTATATACAATATGTATTCACCAAAGGAAACGACATGCATTCACTGTCTGAATGTCAAAGCTGTCATAACAAGGATTGAGGCTGATGGAGTTGACAAGTTCTCACATTATTTCCTCACGTCTCCTTGACATGCATTCATTGCCGTTAAAAGACATAATGAGTTTCACTCATGACGTGTTGGTAGTTTACTTTTAGCATCCGTCAGACCAATATGTGTGCATATATGGCCCATTATATATGAACCAGCCATCAGTCCTATTATTATTCTTCGTTGTGTGAATGGTTAGTTTCCACATCAACTGAAGTCTGCAGATCACAGCATACAATTATGATATAATATCAATAACAAGCTGTATTTACATATTTTATTGTTGACACGTTATGAAAGTGCCTTTATAAACAGATTTTTAAAAAACGGCATATAAAAGTATTATTCTATTTTTTTTCTTTTGAATAAATCCCCTAATGACCTCAGTTAATAAAAGTTCAACATCATTGAAGAAGCTGCCATGATCTCCTCAGGCAAGTCATTCAAAAGTTAAGGACCTCAAACTGGAAAGGTTCAATAACCTTTGCGTCTTAAGTTCATATCTTGGAACAATGACAGGAGAAATGTTTCAGGATCTCTGGCAGCGAGGGAGAACATATCCTCTGGCAGGGTACCTTTGGGCTTTGATGGTAATGATGAAAATCAACAGGTAGCTAGTGCAGACATGTGAGGATCAGTGGGGTATGATCGTGTTTTTTAGCTGGCAGCCGAATCTTTAATGATTGGAAAATGAAAGAGCTTCCCCCCCCCCCCCCCCCCCCCCCCCCCACTGATATCAGTCAGAGCAGTGGGGTCAATTAGCCCAGTCAGAAAGTAATTACGGCATGACACAAAAATCGTTGCAAACGTTGCAGAACAGCCCGTGAATTCTCCTTCGCCACAAGAGCATTCGTGAGATTCCACTCAAGTTGGGGCGACGGTTAGCATTTCGATCTCATCCCAAAGTGTTGGATGCGATAGGAGTCGGGGCTCTGTGCTGACCTGTCAAGTTCTCTTACACCAAACTGGTAAAAAGCCACCTCTTTATGAATCTCACTGTGTGCATTGGTTGGGCGGAAAAGATGCTGAAAGAGGAGAGGGTCCTACCCAAACTTTTGACTCAAAGTTGGAAGCACTTTACTGCATTACATTTTCTAGTATGCTGTAGATTCAAGGTTTTTCTTGGACCTGGACCTAAAACAAAATGCACTCAAGTGTGTGGACACCCATATTACCTAGTGTTTTACACGGGTCCAAAAGGGAGATCCTATCCCAACCAATACCTTCGGACCCAACCCAACTGCAGAGAACCAAATTATAATTCTGTCATCTCTTCTTACAAGACAAAGAGTTATATGTTTGCTTTTCCTTACACATTCAAAACAAACAATCTGAGAATGGAGACAGAATAAGGCACGGTGGCCAAACATAACATATACATCTTCTAGTGTACTAGCCAATACATCATAGGGTTTACATTGCATTCAACTCCCAGCATGAAACACAACTCAAAATAATAAATGATCTGCCTTACCGCCTAGTGCTTTGTAGAGGAAGAGCGTTGCAGCCACTGCAGATGTATTTTAGCGTCATCGTCCGCACACCCCCAGTTGGCATTGTGTGTCTACTCGCATCACATAACACGCATCAACGCGGAAGACCAGCAGAGTCAGAGAGGGAGACAAGCTTTCAAGAAGTTTACTTCCCGCAACAAAAACGTACCGTTATGTTGGGACCCGTTGGGTCAGGTTGCTAAACCTTAATATAGCCATACGGTTCGGAATAAATGTATGCCATACTGGTGCTCAAAGTTATGGGGGATGAGGAGTTGTCACTGTCAACGTCTATAAAAGTTAGAAATGGATACAGTCCGACTGAGACAGGCGGTGTTAAAGGAGATCTCTGTGAGCGACAGTCGGTTAGTTTGGAAAGTGGGGGAAAAAAAAAAAAGCATGACCTTTATGTGAGGAGAGGTGTCAGCTCCAGGAGGAGCAGGAAAGGGGACGGTGTCTCCTTCGCTTCAGTGACTTCCTCTCTCCTGTACAAGAAAGCTGTCGACCATCTTTCAGGAGGACTCTCTCTCACTCAATCTGCCTTTATCTCTCTGCCTATCTGCCACCTCTCCCCACCCTTCACTATTTTTATTTTTTTCTTCTGTACGCAGTGTCTTTCCCGACTCCCTTATTCTAGTCTCTCTCTCTCTCTCTCTCTCTCTCTCTCTCTCTCTCTCTCTCTCTCTCTCTCTCTCTCTCTCTCTCTCTGTGTGTCAGCCACCGTTAAATCAGATGGATTGCAGGTGTGTTTCCACTGCAAAGGAGGATTCACTGCTGCTCCAAGCCTGCAACCTCTCTGCATGACACAGCGCCTCTCCCAATCTACTGTGCCGCAATTTATCCACAGACCCTAAACATACTTAAACAGCATTTATGCATGCAGGCCTCATGGTTATCCTATTAATCACAAACCCCTCCCTACCTCTGCATTAATTCTGAGGTGTGATTAACTGCGAACGCCGCCGTCAGTGAGCATATGAAGTCGAGCAATAAACTGCCGAGCTCCATCCACTGGCCATTCAGCGATGGAGATATTACTCAAGCGGCCAATCTGTGATTATTCTGAATTCATTTACCACGGGCGTTTTAGCATGAGGCTAGATGTATCCGCGCTGAATACGATATGCTATCTCGGCCCGCTGTGTATTCAGGCATATTTTCCTCCCTGTATTCTCAAACCGGCAGCCGCTATCTGTAAATGGGCCCCAACCTTTTCTCGGCGGGGCGAAAATGACTGCCTTGTAAGCTTTGCACCGGCCTCAGCCCTCTCCCAAGATGGTAGTTAAAAAAAAACGATGTTGACCTACGCGTGGCCTCAGGACTGTATATTTCAGCCAGAACAGCATGCAGGAAATAATCCCCCCAGTTTGGAATTATTATGTGTCCCAAGGTCTCTAAATGGATTTTCTAAGGAGCAATGCAAGGCTGTCGACTATTTTGCTTTGTTGGTGGATTTCCCCCCCCCTTTTTTTATTGATTTCAATATTAGCTAGACTTCTATAATCCCATTTATACAGTTATATTTATCCTCATTCTTCCAGTGGGGCACTGATTCATTGAATCAGAATTGACAGGTCTCAATTAATTGGACGGAGAACTGCATTGCAACTGTACAAAATTAATTCAATAGCCTACTCTACATCAATGATTTTACACTGATGGATGACTGAGGTCTGGCCTTTTTAAGATCACAACAGTAAACAATGTGGTTGAAAATTCCATAGACATTTGGAAATGTCATGATGCTCTCAAAGTGTCTGTCTGCGAGCGCAGGGTTTTATATAAAACCTGTTCCGGCTGTGTCCTCACAACCTCTCAAAGGTCAGCCTGGACAAAACCAAGCGCTCTATTCATATTTTCTTGAAAAAATGGTTCTAGGGAGAACATTGTACATGCTGCACAAGGGTGTTTGTCTGCATTAGGTTAAGGGTTCAATGTGAAATTGCCTCAGTTGCATGTGTCTTTCTGGGTTTTGAACCTCCAATGGCAGGCACTGCTTAAGAGTTGCAGATTGGGCTGCTTTTTATGTGTTGTCTTTACATGCTTGAACTTGCACAAAATGGAAAGAGGATATTTTCATATCAAAAGTACCCGGCGTCCTCCATCCTTGATGTCTTGTTGTCTTCATGTTTCTGCATTTTCTATTGCCTCCGGGTGACTTTTGCTAAATCATGCGTAAAATACATTTAAAAAAAGGCAGGCACAGAAAGGCAACAACAGGAAAAAAGGAAATGTTTCAAAGAGGAAACCAAGGAGGAAAAGTTCAAAACAAATACAAAAGTCAGAGTGTGACTCCCCATAATCCTCCTATTTGCTGTGGATTTTTGTGACGGGGTAGCAGAAGATTCTTCTGTTCCTAAATCTAGTTTTGATATGCAGAAATAGATGACATTTTCAGTGACAGAGTGCTCACTGCTTTGACCTTGTCACAATGTGAAATTATTCAGAACGATGTTATTGACAGACCAACTACATATTAAGGGTTTGCAGAGTTCATAGGGATATAAAAAGACTGACCTCTGTGATCGCTAAGGCTCAATAATTTTCCTTAACTACTTGCAGGAAACTTTGCAAGAGAAGATTGGTAAAGTATTTACCAAAAACTTTTTGATTCTACAGCAACACTCAGTCCTCTTGAGAGAATTTTTTTTCTTCTTTTTCTGCCAGCATTCATTCTTTACGATGAGGTGGAGAGGCGAAGGTGACCCGTGCAGAGCAAGTATCCCAGTCTGAACCACTTTCCCTGTAGCTCGTCCATGCCATGGGGGCCATCCGAAAGCCAGGCTCAATCCACTTTTCTAAATTGCTGCCATGTAATGGAACACCTTGACCTGACTTCCCTCCCTGCCAAAACTAAATGAAGAAGTTGTTGGTAAAAAGGAGACCTTAATCCAACTTAGGATGCCTGTGGAAAACCGAACGCATCAAACGCCACTTTCTTCTGAATTGCTTGCCATACGTTTCTCCAATAGATCTGCTGTGGGCTGAATATGAGGAGCGGACAGGAAGTACTTGGAGCGATTTGCTGCAATTTTACAGACTCTGCATTTCCTTTTCCAATTTTCTTCGCAATGCATTGATTGGGATAAAGAAACAGTCGTCAATCCAACAATTTAAACCCCAGCAATGTTTTCTAAAAATTCCAACGGTTTGCATACCCATACTAAATCCAGATTACCTCCTCAACCACAAGGGCTATTTGAATAATTTCAATATTATAATATAAAGAAAGATTAGTTAAGATGTGTGTGTATATAGCAGTATATGAGTTACTGGTTTAAATCGGTTAATGATTTTTTCCAGAACTCTGTCATTCTCTCTGCCGTTCTCAGTCTTATTTCAGTCTAAGACCCCTCCTCTTAATTGTGAGCCTATGGGAGCAGTCTAAAGCCATCTAAATGAGACTGATTTTAGTACCACATTTTTGTGACCCGTAGTATTAGATCTGTTGAGACTTGAAACAACCTAAAATTCTGGCTGTTAGTTGAAATGCCTCGGGGGGAGAGTTCACGAGGCTTCGCCGGAAGCTGGGGGGTCATTTAGAGATCAAAATGGCGCATGGTGGAATATTCTTTTCATCAAAAAGTAAGTCATATTTCTGTTCATTCTTTGCGAGAAAAATTGTTTGGATGGAGGCATTTTGCTGATGCTTTGTCTGAGAAGAGATTGGAAGGTTGCGGCTGCATCCGTGGGTTGTAAGCTTTACGAAGAGGTAGCATCATAGCATCAAGCTAGCGGTATCTTAATTCATAATTTCCAAGTCGTTTTCAAGTCATTCTTATGGTTATCTTTATCTTTGCTGGTTGAATTGTGTTTGAAGCATGTAAAATTGGCTTATATGCTCTTATCGCCCAGGACTTGCTGTTTAATTTGGTATGTGGCATCATTATACTCGTTATTGATACATGAATACATGAACGTGAACCCATGAACGACATATTTGGCACCTAAATAGGGCGACATGGGGAAAATAAACGGTTTACTGAAAAACTGTCTTTGGTTCTCAGGAGTTTTGATTAGGTGTCTCTCCAGTTTGAAAAGAGAAATAGCAGTTACAGAAAAAGCCTGATTCCTTATATTACACCTTGTTGCATGACCTGCAGGTACAAGTGGAGGAGTATGGAGTTCAAACAAGAAGGGTGTAACATTTTTGCACTAGCATGTAAAAAGAGGTTTCCTTTTTTTTTTTTTTTAAATACCATCCGTGTTTCCATAGCAATTATTAAGCTCGGCCTCCAAATTGTGCAGGGTTTACCAGCCAGAAGATGACTTTTATCTTTACACTTTTTTGAAAATCTCAAATAGATATACAGTAGCTCAGTACTCTTTTGAGGGAGCTTTGAAAAAAAGAGCTTGTGTAACTAGGGCTCAATTTATTCTGGCTGATTGTCATCCTCAGAGTGTACAGTAATCCCCTCAGATCCAAGATCTTGCAAAATCAGTCCGTAAAAGTACAGTCCTCTTTAAACACTAACAGTTTAGAATGTGTTTATTGAGGTTTGACACCTCAGAGGGCTCTAATGAGAATTTAAATGTAGCCGGTCCAACACATTAAATCAGGCCTGCGAGAATCTAATTAGCAATGACTGCTGACTTGAGTGACAACTTGGTTATGCAACGCGTCGATAAAAGAGTGATGTTTGCCAAAACTAAAGGGATAAAACAAAGTCCCTGTCCCTAGCCAGCGGCTTAGCGGTTAAAGGAAACTTGATTTATGATGAAAACATCCTAATAAAGTTACCAGAGTACTTCATCAACATCGATTGACATCATTTCTTAAATCAAAACCAGAATTTCCATTTGGTCTCTAAGAGCAACTAAAAGAACAACAACATCCAGAAGGAAATGTCGAACCCTCGGAGATTATTCAGGCTAGACTTTTAGTAAACTTTTTTTTGGTGTGTTTCTTCTTATTTGCATGTATCTCCAAGATGACTGGCTTTCACAAGATGCTTTGACTCCCACACAAATAAAAAAAAAAAAGCGTTTTCCTCTCCAAGATTGATGAAGGGGAATATGTGGAATCTTTCCCTGGTATCTGCTTCAAATGTTGCAATAGGCTGAAAAGTGTCTCTGACTACACTTCCATTGGCAGCCGGGGTGTTTTTTGGGGTGGGGTTATCTCAGCTGGAACCCCATTTGCGCCCTGGGAGGACAAAGAAGGCCAGCTGAGAGCCCAGTGTGAGGAGCACAGTGAACTCTGAGCTGTTGTAGGTCGATCTATACAACAAACTGAAGACTTCTCCATCACAGACTCTCTGTGACACATGAATGTCCACATTAGTTGTATCTCTAAGAGGACCTTGTGGTACTTATTGCATGAAGCTGGAAGCAACATTCAAAACTACATTTTGTTTTATCTCTCACTATACCAATATAAGAGCAGACCCTTCCAGGATAGAGGAACATTAAAAAAATAAACATTGAAATATGACTTTGTAAAAAGCTCAAATTGTGTAGACAAACGTCTTTTCTTCTATTGTCAAAGTTAGATTAAAACACGGAAATGATACTCATGACTTTACCTATGTATTCAGAATCACACTCTCAAAGCCCGATTATGAAGTTTATGAAAGTGATATTGCACCAGAGTCCTTGCATAACACTGAGCATCTCAGCTAAAAGTAAGCATCTCAAGATATTGGTATATGTTGTATATATGTTTATACTGTACACTCTGATATGACACCTACAATTTATTATGGTCAAATAATGGAAAAAGTGAATGCATCATACTTCTCTTCAGACTTTGTCAGTACGTAACCAAGACCATGTTCTTAACTTCACCAAGTGCTCTGTGTTGCAGAAACAAAAATATGAATCCTTCTTTAAACAAATTAAAAACATTGACAGTGAACAGCTTGCGTATCAATATAATATAACAATATCAATATGAAGGCATTACATATCCTACAAAGTGTATTTGCTGAGGGAAATTAACTGTATATAGCTTTTAATTTATGCTATGATGTCTTTTATAATATACTGTGCTGTTGTAAAGACAGAAAAATGCTAACATGGGTTGGGTCCCTTAGAGTGGGGCTCCATACAAAAACAACCATAAAACACAAATTAATCAGTTTGTGCAAAGAGTAAAACCAATTATTAGTACACAACTGAAACAGAATTGATGGATTTCTGAAACGTGAGCAATGGAATTACCATTGTTGACACATTTCCCCCAAAACGGCAAATGTCCAACAGCTGGTGGGGCAAGAGCGGCTTTATCCTCTCGGGTTTACGACTATCTGGACGCCATTTATGGACAATCCATCCAGCGGTTGCTGATCTTTGTCTGAACCGAAGTGATGAAGGCTGACATTGCCGGAACAAAACAATGACAATACTGATTTGACAAAAAGGGAGGAAGACCATATGTGACCATAGCAACATAATGCTTTTACAGTTTGGGATTGTAACATAATAGTATTATCTACTGACTGAATGTCCTTTCTGTTGTGTAGTCAGTCAGGATATCTAAAACTCAAATAAATGATTCACTGTAAGCCATAATGACGTCTCTCTCAATTCTGCAATGGACGAAAAGCTGCTTAAATGAAAGGTACATACACAAACTTGATGGTCTACAAAAGACCTTTGTATGCCTTTGTAAAAATCAAGAGTTCTTCAAAACAATTTAGAGATTTTGAATATATATATATATATATAATCTTCCCACAACAATGTGGTGCGTCACAAAGAAAAACAACAGACAGACCGTGATGCCCTTTTCTAAATGCATTACGACCAAGCACTCAGGAAGCCCAATGAAAGGAAAGGAGCACAATCAATAGCAGGCCCCCTTTTCCGTTATTATTTTCCTCCCCGGTCTCATCCACCAATGCCGATCCTGTTAGCACCATATAATCTCTCTCAGGATGGCACCTCTCTGAGATCCAGCCTACCAGGCTTATAGATGACTGCCTTTTTATTGGAGAGAACAACGGTACAAGGGCAGGCTTCATCCACAATTGGAAAACTATAAGGAGCATGTCTTGCTCTTTGAGATGACACAGTCAACAGGCTCAAGCCAGCACACTGGGGTTATGCATCTGATGTAAAGTGTGCTGTTGCTTTGTAGCTGCTTGAATGGAGAGTGAAGGAAGACGTGGATGCGAGAGTCAATGAATATTTATATGGAGGTTACATTTTACAATACCGCACCTCCAAACTGAGCAGTTACTAAAGAGCGAGTGAAGAACCAATCAGGAACAACCTGATATTTATATTTGATCATATAACCACTTCCTGTGAATTCAGGACTACTTCATATGGTAGATAATGATGAGTTAGAGGAGAACAGAGGTCTTTTGCTTTTTACAACCAGAAGTGGAAATGGGACCCTCATTTACTAAATGAACATCATGCTGTATTGAAAAATACCTGAAACTAGAGATTAAGACCATAAACTCATGTTTACAATGTTTACTGAGGGAATAAATCAAGAGAGATATACAGTAGGGTCATTTTCTCATAGACTTCACAATGCATAATTTGCCATGTGTAATCATCTGTTCGACAGTCTTGGAACTAAATCCACCAGAGATATTCTGGAACTGGGCTTTATTTCTAGTGATATTTGATAGTTTTCTTCTTTTTCTAATTGTAATGGTGTAGCAATCACAAAGAGGAACGAGGGAACTTATGAACTTCTAATTAACTACAACAGAGTTTGCCGTTCCGATATGTTCAAGAGGTACTTCTTAGTTATCAAATATCAAATCTCTCACTTGCTCTTTAGTCACAACATTCAGTTAAATGTTTCATATTGTGTTATGGAGGAAGCTTTACAGCAGTGATGACATTATATTTGGGGAAACTCAGCAGCAATGTCCTTATATCTGTGGATGATCCAGACCGAACAATGTTCAACCAGAAATACTTGTCCGACATAAGCGTTGAGTTTACAATGTTGAATTATTTTCACCTCTCCTGTATGAAGATAGAAGGTAGTTTATAGACAAAAGCCCAGCACGTAAAACTTACACCACGAGGAATACAAATTTAAAAAGCATGCTTATTTGCGACTTCGCCTTTTCTGACCCTTTCACATCTCCACCGTGTTGGAGTACCGAAGGGAATTGTTGCACAAAGCACTTCCCAATTTGCCAATGCAGTTTTAAAATCTCAAGGCCTTCTTCTTTGTCTAAATGTGACAAATTAGCATTGAACTGAATCACGCTTATTCTGTGCTGCTAGTTGGAGGAGTGTATTGAATCGATAGGACTCTAGCGTTACTCGGTTGCTTCTGGCCTCGAGAAACAAAAATACTAGTTGTTGAGCACAAATAATGTTTTTTAAGCATATTTTGCGGAATGTGCTTGTTTCAATTATAGATAATCATTTATTTTTCTCAAGAGGGTCATTTCAAACTGCTGCGGATGATTTTGAAAACCATTTTATTACACATTGCCACTCCCTCATTCTTAATAACAACAGAACTGAAGTGTTTGTTTGCCTCTGAAAGCCAAACTTTGCCAGCTGGTCCGAGTTGTAATGCCCAAATGTTGTCCTCACTAAACCCCCTTTTGACCACTTCTTTTCACCGTAAAATGTACCATTCCGTGGCGTGTTTTTTAGGGGTTGGGGGGGGGGGAATTGATGAAGCGCAATTCGCTGGCTCTTTGAGATGGATGGTGCAAGAAATGGATCACTTGCTTTAATTAAAATCCCCTCGCTTGGCCGGCTTCGCACATCATAATCTAAGAATGGATTACACCGCATTGACGCAGTGGTCACACTATTTAGCAACGGCGAAGGTGCCGCCGCTGCAGTGCCGTGGGCAACAAGGCTCACGGGGGGAGGTCGCAATGACATGTGGCTCCGCACGCGGCGTGATTTAAAACGTGGACTGTACACAGAATCTCGCCGCTGCCCATTAAGAGGTGATTTTTCCGTCTCCGACCATCCGTATCGCTCCTTCGCTCCCGCCTCTGAATGCAAAGGGGGGTTTGACGGCGGCTGTGTGCGGGCGCATGCATGCCGACGAGCCTGTGCGCGTGATTGAGTGTGCCGAGTTATTGACCTCTAGCAAGGGAGGAGCATTAATGTCCAGTGTGCCGTGAAACAGGCCTACTCCCCGTGTCCAAGGTGACTGGCACTGCCCCGTCCCATGGCACACTTCTGCCTCTGATGGATTGACTGGGTGTTGGAGAAGGACCTCTGGTAGTCTACTGTGTCTTTTTTCCATTCTTTTTTTTCTTCTTCTTCTTCTTTGTGTGTGAGAATGTGAGTGTGGGAGAAAGGGAAAAAAAACAAAAACTTTTAATTGTCCACGGAATACAAGTTATATTCACGCTGTCTTCCTCCATCTCTTGTAAAGCCGTTCTCACGGTAACTCGTCAGGAGCGTTCACAGAGACTTGGACTCTCCAAACCTCATGCTAATGAATCCCTGGACACTTTCTTCCTTCTAATGATCCTGGAGAAATGCTCCCCTCTTGTCTCCTTCTCATCACTATCTCCCATCTCCTTTCCGTTTAACTAATGCACCTCTTTCATTTAAGTAACGTATAAATGAAACGTGCCCGTTTTCTCCCCATCATGTTCTCCTCATCTCTGATCCATTTTATTATACTTCAGCTCCCTGTGATTGAATGGACGACCCGAACACCCTGAGGATGGTGCCAAAACTCCTGAACGTATTCTACATGCCGGTTCCATTTAAGGGATGAGGTATAGATTCCCCTTCCCGCTGACCGCATGTGGAGGCACGCATGTGAGGAAAAACTGCGAACAATTTATCAGAGATCTGATTACATGCTGCCACTTGTGGTTTTGCAAAGAAACGTCTCATTAAAGCTTCGATTGTCAACTGTTAAACATAAGTGGCGGACGGATTCCAGTGCGGATTGACTGTGGAAGGAACGTGTTCGTTTGACGGTTTCATCGCCAATGTACCTTCAATTTTGTATATGTTTATGCATCGCCGCTGTTTATGCAAGCTACTGCATCTGCTGAAGGGCAAAACACCAATGTGCAATCAAAAGATATTAATATCCATTTACTGCCGGTACAATGCAAATTAGCAAACTAAACATTTACCCTATACGTAATGAGTGGAGCTCTGGAATTATTGTATTTTTGCAGAAATTAAAAACTTTTTAATAGTGAACAATTTCTATTACTGGAGTGGCTATGTTTTCATATATTTAATCATCATTTAATTTGTCAGTTAACCAGCAGATAGTAGCCTAAAGCAAAGTACAATTTCCTAACTTAACAACCCATTCACACTCTTTGAGTTTTAATTAATCTAAAAAATGTTTTTTTTTCAATTAGAGATATATATATATATATATATTTATATATATTAATTAAAAATGTATATTAGACCCCGTGTAGAATAATGCAGCTTTCGTCAACTCAATTCCTTGTGATGAGTAGTAACCGCTATCTCATAACTTGCAATTTGTGCACACTCGTGTGTCCATGTTTTTATGAGTTTCTGCAAACCTCTTCATCTATTGCTCACTGTATAGTTTCCCATCAGTGCTCACTGATAAGCTGCTTTGACCCTGTGTGTCTACATGTCCCTGCAGTCGATGGAGATGATGATCGATGTTTCAAGTGACATTTCTCAGCTAATAACCTCTTATCCTATTGATTCCCCGCCCAGATATCCTGCTCGGCTCTCTTTCAACAAATGGATTTTTTTCTTTTCCCCACCCATCTTCTATTCTCATGTTTCTGTATTTCCTCGGATATCTAACATGGCCATTCTTCGTTTCCTTTTTTCCCTTCATATTTCATGAAGCTCACCCCTGAAGGCTAAACTCCACCGCAAATTAAAACCAAATAAACCTTTTTTAGAGAGCGGCCCACTTCAAAAGTCACCCTGTAGTTTGCCCACAGGAGCAACTGCCACTGCTATGGCTGCCGTAGCACATCTGAAAGAAAAGGAATTGAAAAAGAGCCCTGTCAAAAATCCATTCATGAGTTACCAGAGTCTTTGAGGAGCTTCTCAAAGGAAATGATGTTTCTGCACGCCCATATCACAAAGGCAATCACTGCACACTCACTCACATCTTAATTAAAAACTCTGGGCGTACACTGACTTCCCGGCTGTGCGGCCAACTTCCCCATTCTTGTTGAAGAAATTAACAGCTTCTTCATTGTGTGACTTTTAATCTACATTCTTGCCTTTTTTTATGCCTCCGACACCAGAAGTTTGCCGGGTGGCATTATGTTTTGTTGTATTCCGTCTGTCCATACCGGCGTCCATTTGTCCATTTTTGGGAACTTGATACCCCAGGTACGCCTGGAGGGAGATTCTTTAAATTTGGCACACATGTCCACCTGGACTCATGGATTAACTGATTTAAAATGTGGTTGTGAAAGGTCAATGTGTCCTCACAAAACACGTTCTTGGCCATAACTCATAACATACTACATAATATTTTTTGGGGGAGTTTTTCCTGCAAATTTGTAATTTGTGATTTTGGGCTATACAAAATAAACTGAATTGAATTGAACTCAAGGATTCATAGGATAATATGACAATTTCCCACAAATGTCTAAAAGGAAGAAATAATGACGTGATATGGATGGAAACTGCAACATGAAAACTAAATGATGATAATTTAGTTTTCATTTAATGTCTCCAAACAGAACTCCGAAGGGGAAAAAAAAAAAGTTTAATCAAAGATTAAGGTGAACATGCTTCATTGATTTAGAGAGATTGTTCTTTTGCAAATTAAAGACAGTTAACAGTAACAGAGAGAAACTTACGAGCTAGATAATTACATCATGTTGTTGTCCCACTCACCTCATTAGATGCATCTCGATGTGATTTTACCCCCAGAGCAAATGCGAGCCTAAAAGAAATGTAGTGTGAAACATTTAATTAGCTAAATGCCTGAATGTTGACAGCTTAAAAAATGTTATCTGTTCATTTCTGGTTCAAGCGATATCCACTTTAATCGCACACCCATCCACTTCGCAAATGGCAATAAATTGAATAGAGATTTGTTTGATTTCCTGTCCACCTGCCTCTGTTGATCACAGCTAACCCAACAAAACAAGCCTCACAAGCGTGATAGATAATTTATCCACTCCAGTTATTTCAACGATTAATTGCCATGTGCTCAGTTTTATGCTGAATAAGTATGTCTGCTATCCGCCAATCCAAATGGCCACTGCAGACACTTGCATTCAATAAACGGCCATAAGGTATACAAATATCAACACTCACTATAGACTTTGGCAAAATGAAGCAGAAACGTAAGTGTCCGAAGAAGATATAGTTACTGATATCGTTGCTAGATATTAAAATGATGAATTAACAGAATAAAATACTACTTGGAATTGGTGTTGACATATTCAATTTCAAATATGTCGTAAATGCATTGAGGTAACACTACAATTGTAAAGTAAAATGGAGAGTTGTGTGGTTTTGAAGTGGGGTTGCATAAGGGTGCTTATACATAGTCGGTGCATAACCTACATTAGATGGCACGACTCCAGTTTGGAGAGCAAGACAGCTGCTGTGGACAGAGGAACAACGGAACATATACCATCTACTGTTAGTAAAACACTGGATGAGTACTTCATAGAGCCAAAGAACCAAACCACTATCCCCTATCTAAATGCATCTGTGGGGAGTGTTTCATCCTGCGCCATTACATCGTTCATACACATCATGTCTGTCACGTAACCTCACAATATATATATACATCAAAACACTTCTGTACAGTGGCTCACGGTGGCTGAACAAGAAAAAAAAAATCTTTCTACATCGTTGTTAAAAATAGACACTTTCCATTATGTTGTAATGCTTATCTTATCTGTTCAACCCACAAGCTATACTGTATATTTTTTTCCCATATGAATCACCAAATTTTCTTGCTAGATTTTGCTGAAGTTCATGAAAAACAACATGAAACGTGTAAGAGAAGCAACTAATGATTAATAATCGGTTACTTCCAAGTAGAAATCTTCGATTCAACACTGATCGCACTTGATTATAGTATGATGGGTTTGTCAGTTTATCTCTTTTTATTTGGCTTTTGGTTTTGTACACATTGTTGTATACATCTAGCGCATATTTCACTCCACTGTTTCATCATTGACGTGATTTAAAATGTTCTGCCAAGTACATCAGAAATGAATAGGAGTAGCGGTTATATAAGAACAGTGTGTGACTACACATTTGTACAAATGTTAAACTCTCATGTATGTCTTGTACTAGATCTAAACCAACAATACAGCTTTTTATATCAGCAATATGAACATTTTATGATCAGAATCTCAGTCATTTCTGCTTTTATGATTAGAGCAAATGTTTAACTTCAGTTTGAGCTTGGTTAGCAGGAAAGGTTCAGCATGTGCTTGTCTGCTGTTAGCAAAACACAGCATGAGTTGGATTCCCCGTGTACATGCCTACTACTCTTTATTCATCATTTCTGTCATATGCATTGCATGTGTTGTAACTCTTTAATGCTCTTCATTCTGTAACATGACATATATTGCTTCTGTCCATCCAGGGAGAGGGATCCTCCTCTGTTGCTCTACTGAAGTTTTTTTCCCTGTGAAAGGTTTTTTTTTGGGGGGGAGTTTTTCCTTATCCGATGTGATGTCCTGGGACAGGAATGTCATATGTGTACAGGCAAATTTGTAATTTGGCTATACAAAATAAACTGAATTTAATTTAATTAAACCACCGAGGCAGGAGCATTGAATCCACTTAAATGTCATCTAGATTAAGCTTTTTCTATGAACAGCTATCTCTCTTCATTGTTTCATCCATTTCACAGAATTGTCGAGTAACATTCATCGTTCTGCTTCCCGTGGATACAAAACTCTGGATTCAAATGCTTTCTCTGAAGGGCCACAAATCATCCCCTATAGGTTAGATTGCATGGATCGTTGCGCTGCATATCCTGCTAACTAAACACTCCCTGGTCCATCGGAGGTAAACTGTCATAGAGCTCAGATAGCAACACAACTAAGAAACCGACTGTTGTGCTGCTGAACTCCAATAGAAAATACATAATTGCTTAAACAATACAAATTCCTCTTTTGATGGCCTCTCGCAGGCGACAAAGATGTGAAGCACAGCCAGGGATAGTGTTGTGTATTTTTTTATTTATTTTTTGCTGTGTCTTGTTGAGCTGTAAGTCTTCAATTTTAGCAAATTCCCCGTGCCAGAAAACTGGCACACCAATTCCGTGCCGCTCTCAATCAACGCCACCGTGTCCTGCTGCAGAATAATTTAGAGGAAAGTGCTCATTCAAAGGCATACATTTGAAATATCTGGATCAGGGTAACTTGGGAAAAAAATCTTAAAGCTGTAGAGTTTTAGACACTGCCTTCTATCTTAGAAAGAATGATTTGCAATATTTTATAAGTCTGCGGTTTTGCCTTGATGATACTTCCTAAATGTAGAAAATAAATTAATTATTCAAACGTGTTGTTTGCAATGACTACATTTATGTGTCAAACAGATTCACATCCTCCAAAATAAAAGGGTTTTATGCATGTCATGTTAACACCTAATTGAGCTTCATGCACACTTTGCCTCCACACATTATGTCAATGTTAACGTAACATGGGAACAATTTGAGTGCGTCATAGTGTTTATGTTCTCCTTCCCTGTATGCACTTATCAGATGTAAGTGTGAGTGCTATTTGATGACCTGTACATGACCTGCAGACCCATATATGAAATTGGTAGCCATATGGGATACTCTTTAAAGATTTTCATTCCGATGGAGTACCACAGGGATCAGTGCTCGGTCCTCTAGTATTCTTTCGCTACATGTTACCCGTGGGTCAAACTTAGTAGATAAAAGCATCACTTACTATGATGGGACCATGCCAACTGTCTTACAGAATTTTAACACTGGTTATCTCAGAATGTTATTCAGTTAAACTGATGAATCAGGAGGAACTGTTATTGGTTCTGTCTCATATTTTCACTTGGGGAGCCTTGTCTTCAAACCTTAAGCCTAGCTGCAGAAATGTGAATTTGATTACAGCATATTTTTTTCTCACCACTGAACCTGGTTGTTGAATCCTGTTTCTTACATCTTGAGAACATTTCCAAAATTCTATTTTTTTTGTCTGCAAAGCACTTTGATACTGTAACCCATACTTTTATCACATCCAATTGGATTATTCCCTCAGTTCCTATCTCAGTCAGTAAAGGATAAACACATTTCAGCTGCAGAATGTACTCGCAACATCCAATCAAAGATGGCACAAACCAGCCATTAAAGCCGCTCTACCTTAGTTGCTCGTATGTTTTTAGGGTAGATTTTAGGGTTATAATGATCCCCTATAAAGCATTTCTTCCCAAATGAGTTTTCAGAGTTCAAATATAACTATGCGCCAAGATGGAATAGTCATTTATTAACATTCAATCATTAATGGGTTGTAACACTTCTCAAATGAAATGAGTGTATTCAGCTGCAACAAGGAAATCTTTGCAAGGTTCAGCATTTTTATATGGTCTAATTCTTGTTATTGAACAAGTAATTCATGCTCCAATAAAGATCTGCAAGGACTGAAAAGTTAAAGATGTGATGAGGTTATTCAATAAACCTATTAAATGCCCTTTAGGTTCCAGAAATATATCTGAAAACAAAAAGGAGGCATTTGAGCCACAGGCTGCTGCGCTGTCGTCCAAAGATCCAATCGACCTGCTGCGCACTACCTCCTCTGTGGCACATGTAACTGCATGTGTTCAGACTTTAGGCTTTTCTCTCCTCACACATTTCCCATCTTCAGTATGTTTGAAGATGTGCTTACAGGGCTCCGTCCCCTTGGTCTCGTTAAACATTGTAATGGGACATTTTCCCATCAGCTTTTTCTTAAAGACCACAGAGGAAGAGGAGGATATTATACGTTGGGGACAAAGTGAGACAAAGATAGATACAGAAGGAGAGTGCTGAGCGAGATGGGGAGGAAGAGAGGTTGAGCTCTTACATTTAATGAGCTTTGTCAGCAGTGAAAATGGCAGGCCTCTGCGATGGGAAGCTCTGGTGTCTGACTGAGGGGTCTTTTTTATTATTCTGTTGCATTTTGAACACATTTCTTTTTTGGCTAAACACATTTTCTCTGGATACTCAGAAAATGTGTTCGGCAATTAGCTTGCAAATATTCTGAATAAGTGGTTTGTGATGACCAAGTAGAGGTCGAAACATTGTTTTTTCAGGTTCCTGCAGAGGCACGGCGGCTCTCGTCAAGCTTCTTCTGCAAAAGTTTCCATCCTGCAAACTTTTAATAGCTAGATATGATTTCCTGTCATAGTACAACGCTCTCTCATCAAATACATTATAGAATGAGGAAATGCTTTGGTTGTGTTAAGTGTCCTACAGTGTGGAAAATGGTGTCATAGGGGATGAAAACCATGTCGTGTTGGATGTAGACGACAGGATTAGCAAATAATGAGGAAATAAACACGGGAACACACAGCCAACGAGTTAACTGAGTGCAGACGGGGGGAAAAAAGGCATCAGGCGAATGAATGCTTAAAAGTGTTTCAATGTCTTGGATGTTATACACTTGTGTTTAATGTATGATTTTGTTGATTAATCTGTGTAGCAAGGCTGGAAAATGTGGAAGTCATCCTTGCAAGCTTTTCACTACAGTGCGTGACACATTGGAAACATGCTTTGTCAATTAGTGCAGCTAAGTGGAACTGATTGTGACATAATCATCAAAATATGATTTGTTCAAATAAGTGTCGCCGCCCCCACACTTGTAGCCGTCCGAGTTCACACAGGCACAGAGCAAATGAAAGTTCAGCTTCTTTCAAAAGTAGCTATTTCGTCACTACAACATGTGCTACGCACCAAAAATAAATAAAAATGCTGTGTGCAATAAAAAATGCATTGTTTGCCTTGTTTTGTTTTTTTGTCAGCGGGGGAACAAAACAAAAGGTAGACACATGAAAAATATAAACGCAGGAGTCAAACGGGGGAGACAGAAAGAAAAAAGGTTGTAGGGAGAGGAAGGCGGAGGAGATGACGGGGGAAACGACTTCTCGCACACTGTGAAAGCAAACATTCTGTCTTTCGGCCTCTCTCTCTTGCGCCCGGTAGCACATGTGCTGCCGAGGTGGGGGACGGATCACGGGCGACACAGATTAGGAGTCAACAGGGTTCCCTTCATCTGGCTGGATGCAGCTGGAGGGCCGATTAGACAACCCGAGCGTGGGTGAGGAAAGGGGACGCCCGATGCTATCACGGCCTCTCAAGCTCACTTCCTCGCTGGGAACTCCGCAGACTACCGTGAAATTGATCAGGCTCCCCAAAAAGAAGTCGCGGTATGTGTGAGTGGCTTCTCAAAGGAAAGGAAATTAGGACAACCGCTATGTGGAGATACCTCCGGGTCGCGTAAAACGTTTGTGTCATTTTTCCGATTTTGTTAACTGGCTGTTATCTGGCTCGACCCCGCGTAAATTTGCTCAATTGAGTGTTGCCACTTTTCTGCGCGTTCCTTTTTATTATATTCATCATCCGTTAAACTACATTTACTCCACACACACATGGTTTTCTTTATTTCTGCACGAAAAAGTACAAAATTAATTGGGCGAATTTAACAAACTGCCTATGAGCAAAGAATAACGGAGAACAATGACAACGGCAACAATGCATCTTTACGGTCACTCAAAATTTCAGAATAGTGCCTGGTTTGAATAAATAATGGATAACGCACGATGCATGAGCATCATTCTGACTTTCAGGTCATCCATTAATTCCTGATAATGGACAGCTTGCTATCTTGCACATATCAGTCACTTGCCAAAGTATCAAAAAAACCTTTAGACATAAAAAATTCATATTTGTATGCATTTTGCAAAGCATTCACTCGGTTTACCTGCTAACCCTGAGTGTTTGCTAATACCTGGAAAAAATATTCCAATCCCATGAGGTTCTTATGCAATGGGAAAATATTGTTCACTACTCCAGTAAATAGGACGGACCGTAGAAACAACTTGGCGACGAGATATTTCTAGTCTGCTCAGCTTATAGAACCCAGCGGCTTATCTATGAGAGAAAGCTAGCAGTGTGCTAGCAAGATTCATAGCCAGTAACATTGACTGTTTGAAGTATGGATGTGAGAGAGGCTTGCTTATAATATGTGAGGGGAGAGTTCAAAGGGGCAGTGTTTAGAGCATGATGCATTGAAGGACTACCCTCATTGTTGTAATAAAGATATTCAAATTATTTACTTTTAACCAGTGCAATCATTTAGAATGGTGAACAGACAGTTTAACCGTCTCTATGTGGTTGCAGGGTGTCCATTCATTCCTGATAAAGGCTACCGACAATCAGAATGGAGCATTCACCCAGACCATGGTATGATGTAGTCAGTGTATAATACCAACAGTGTTGCACTCCCTCTCAGTGCTTTTCCCACGAAGGATAATATATGGTGAGAAGTGGGGGAAAGTTACATTCCCATACAACAAAAACTGCTTGACCTTTTAACCCCCAGCCATGTTTTCTCAAAAATTGCGAATGGTTTGCATACCCATACTAAAACCAGATTATCTCCTCAACCACAAGGCCTATTTGAACGGTATAATATAAGAAAAACAGTTGTGAGATTAGTTAAGATGTGTATATAGTAGTATATGAGTTACTGGTTAAAACGGGTTGATAGAACACAGAAGAAATGAAAATAGAAAAACCTTCCGGGATGAATATCTCTTTAAATGACGTATTTGAAATCTTTAAACTCTACCATATCATAGCACAATAAGGTACCAGTCTCTCTGCAAAGTTTGACTTTGTTGAAATTAAGTAAAACATTTTTAGATATATTTTTAGTACAGACAGACAGACGAATCTCCAATTGGGGCGTATATGATTTGTGTGTGATATTTCCATTTGCTCATGTAACACGCTATTTATTATCCCTAATGGTGTTCAATACATCCACATACAGCAGTAACAAACACTAAATGATCCAAAATAATGCAATGTCCTCTCAAATCATCATAAAATATAAATATAAAATATAAATCCGATTTCTTTTCACTCTTTTTTTTTTTTTAACTCTTTATCGCTCTCTACCGTTCTCTGTCCGATTTCAGTCTAAGACCCCTCCTTTTAATCGTGCAAGCCTATGGGAGCAGTCTAAAGCCATACAAATGGGACTGACAGCACTTTTAGCCTCACAAAATGAAGTTTTGTGACGCATTATATTAGATTGGCTGAGACCAAAACCAACCTTACATTGTTTCTCTGAATCAAAAACGCCCCCAAGACAGTTCAGGGGTCAACAGGAAGTTAGACTCACTCGTA